>NC_056576.1:34984461-35116961 GCF_018340385.1 Cyprinus carpio
GGAATCCTGAAATGAAAAACGTAATTTCTGCTTTTTTGTGTTTTTTTTATTATTATTCAAAAATGTATGTATTACAAAATGTAAAAACTCAAATTTAATTCAGAATTAAGTCAAAATAATATTTTTTTGTAGGGCACCCTGGAGCATGAAGAGTCCAAGATTCTTCGTGTGCAGCTGGAGATGGAAAAGATACAAGAGGAACAGCCAAAGAGGATCGATTCCATGCAGAGCACCTCTGGACTCTGAGGTCAGGAGCAGAAAAGATGGCCCTGAGAGTCAAAAAGAAGAGGAGGGGATCTGAATGAGATGCGAGATCCGATGAGTAATGCCAACCGCCAGGCTGCTGAGGCCCAGAAACAGCTGGAAGGTTCAAGGCCAACTCAGGTATATTCTGTAGAATGAGGAACTGCCAAACAATATTAAATATTTGATTAATATGCAGCATGCATTAACTAAAGCGATGACAAGGTATAAAAAAATAACTTTTGCAACAGGATGCCAACTGACACCTTGATGAAGCGTCAGAGGACCATGGGAGGACATGAAGGAGCAGGTGGCCTGGGTGAGCGCAGGAATAATGATGCAAGAAGAGATTGAGGCGCATGAGAGCTCGCACTGGAGCAAACAGAGAGAGGCTGCAAAGGGGCCGGAGCAGGACTGGTGGAGCAGCGAGCGGTGTGGGACTGCTGACACTCACAAGTACAGACAAACTATCCTTTGGAAGCAAAATTCAGGTTACATCATAACAGGTTTTAGTAAAGTCAGACTAACTACTTGCAAATCCCGGCAGAATACAAGTCTTATTAACACCAAGAAGAGCCTGAGGCTGATCTGGTCCAGGTTCAAGGTGAGGTGGACGATGCAGTCCCGGAGCAGAAATGCAGAGGAAAGGCCCAGAGGCCATCACTGATGGAGCGCTTACATCTGTGCTCTATTTTATTTAAATAGTGACCACTTAGCTACATGTGGTGACACAGGGAACCTTCATGGAAGGAATTTCCCTTGTCTAAGAATGTGCTAGTTCATTTGAATTGTCCATTATATTTCAGGCTGCTATGATGGCTGAGGAGCGGAGAAGGAGCCAGACACAACCGAGTGCTCATACTGGGAGAGGGATGAAGAATAACCTGGAGGTGACTGTCAAGACACTGCAGCAAACCGTCTGGATGAGGCTTGGAGTCTGGCCCATGAAGGGTGGAAAGAAACAGCTCCAGAAACTGGAGTCCAGGGTAAATTACAACTAAATACAGTCCTTATGTGAACTGGCTATGGAGAGATGTAACCGTGCAACATTAATAACGCTCTACTGAAGGTGCGTGAATTGGAGGCTGAAGTTGAAGCTGAACAGAGACGTGGTGCAGATGCTGTGAAAAGAGTGTGCGCAAATATGAAAGGAGAGTGAAGGAGCTCACTTACCAGGTAAAACTACACTGGATTTAGAATGTACCCCCTTTCTTAATAATATAACAAGTTTTTGACTAAGACCATGAACAACATTTACACCCAAAGAGAAGGAAGACAAGAAGAACGTGACCCGACTGCAGGATCTGGTAGACAAACTGCAGCTGAAAGTGAAGGCCTACAAGCGCCAGGCTGAAGAAGCTGTAAGTCTAATGTCGTTTTTTTTTCTTAAGTGTGAGTGGTTTTGATAGTTTTCTATTCAATTATTCAGTGCCATGAGTGCATGCTCTGAAAGGGGTTGGATATCTTGTGTCATCATAACAGGAGGAGCAGGCCAACACTCACCTGTCCAGGTACAGGAAGGTGCAGCACGAGCTGGAGGAGGCTCAGGAGCGCGCTGACATCGCTGAGTCCCAGGTCAACAAGCTGAGAGCCAAGAGCCGTGACGCTGGGAAGGTAACAAAGGCACATAGTTGTAATATGAGACATTTAATGCTTGATGTTCTCGAGCTGTACTCTGCAAAGCTAGAGTTTATATGTAACATGTTCAAATATTTTTCAACAAAATTGTTATTCTCTGCATTTTCAAGAGTAAGGATGAAGAATGAAGAGAAGATACCACACCTACAAGCAAGCATATAATATGACTGTGCTGGGTTTTCATGTGTGTCCAATAAATGACATACAATCTCTATGCTGTCCTCTTTTTTTGATGTCCACCATATGAAACTTCTTTAAACTTTTATAGTATCCATTCACCTGACACTTTTATTCAAAAAGGCTTAGCTATTTATCATTAGAACCAACAATATTGCAGTACAAAATGAGAAGTTTCAAAAGTAAGATACATTATCTTATTTTAAGGCATTAATGTAAAGCAGAAACAAAAGTGAAAGAAAGCAAGTTCCGGTGTTGCGGATGGTAGTTAATTATAGACCGATCTCAAATTTCCCTTTTCTGTCAAAAATACTAGAAAAGGCAGTATCATCTCAACTATGTTCCTTAGAGAGAAATGGTATCTGTGAGGATTTCCAGACAGGATTTAGACCATATCAGAATTACAAATTACCTGCTCTTATCATTTGATCGTTGTTGTATCTCTTTATTAGTCCTACTGGATCTTAGACATTATCAACCACAACATTCTTTTGAATAGACTACAATATTATGTTGGCATTAGTGGAACTGCATTGGCATGGTTCAAATCTTACTTATCTGACTCTCCTCAGTTCGTAGCAGTGAATGAAGAGGTATCATTTTGATCACAAGTACAGTATGGAGTACCACAAGGCTCAGTACTAGGAGCGCTACTTTTCAGGCTTTACATGTTACCCTTGGGAGATAACATCAGGAAACACAGTGTTAGCTTCCACTGCTATGCTGATGATACTCAGCTCTATATTTCTTTGTAGCCCGATGAAACAAACCCATTCGCAAAATTCACGGAATGCATGGTTGATATAAAAAAAAACTGGATGACTAGTAATTTCCTACTGATAAAAAAAAAGAAACTGAAAAAGGTATTGGACCAAAAATAACCTAAAACAATGTCTAACACTTGATGTTAATTCTTCGACATCAGTTAGGAACCTAGGCGTTCTACTTGATAGCAATCTTTCATTTGAAAACTATGTTTCTAATGTTTGTAAGATCATATTTCTCCATCTTTAGCTTACTAAACAAAACTCCAGCTGGTCCAACATGCAGCAGCTAGAGTTCTTACTAGAACCAGGAGTATGACCATATTAGCCCCGGTTCTGTCAACTCTGCACTGGCTCCCAGTGAGTTAAATACATTTTAAAATCTTGCTAATTACTTATAAAGTCATGAATGGTTTAGCTCCTCAATACTATAGCGAGCTCTTATCGCATTATAGTCCTTCACATCCACTGCTATCTCAAAACTCTGGCCATTTGATAATACCTAAAATATCAAAATCAACTGCGGGTGGCAGATCCTTTTCTTATTTAATATCCAAACTAAGAACAATCTACCTAGCGTTGTTTCGGAGGCAGACACACTCAGTTTGCCACTTTCCACTTACCTTGAAGCAGAATTTCCATTCATCTCGGATCTCTGTCATTAACAAGGCTCTCTTCAGCACAGCCACGGCAATGACTGTTTGACTGGATATTTTGGTATCATTCAGAAAGTTGCTCCACAACTTTCACAGCCTACCAATGTAGCATGTTTTAGTTGCTTGTATTCTGACTTGACTATTTTACTTGTACGAAGATTGTATTTTACTCTGAAAATACTTCACTGCATACATTTTTTTGCAAGTCAAAAACTTTGAATCTTTCATTAACACTTTACCTTGTACAGTGCTCAGAGAGAAATAAACAGCTGTCCGTTCAGGATTCTGAAAACAACAACGGTAAATAAACAAACAAACAAAAAAAAGAGTATTGCATGATGTTTTTTCTCTACATAGGTTAGACTACATATGTCAATATATAATTTCAGAAATAGACACAATAATTTGTGCATTTAGAACAAATGTGGTATAATTGCAAACCATACCATATTCACATAGAAATGCATTTGTAAGCTTTATTCACTGTGATCTGAACCATTTGGCCAAAAATCTTGACATCTAAACAAGCAACAATCTGGAGCAAATCATATACTCTTCATTACTGTTATTAAAGGCAAACAGGATATTGAAAATCAATGTACTTACAGAGAGATCTTGGTGGAGTGATGATAGGTCAGGTAAGTCTTCACTGTGGCCTGAATGAGTGCTCTAACCCTCATAAAAAAGAAAAGGAAAGGACGTGACGTCCAGAATTTGGTGCTCTGCATGTTTTCACCCACGCAAGTGTGCACATACAGCAGTGAATAGGGAACAAAACACACACACCTGGGGAGTCGTTGAATGTTCGGTTCTTGCTCAAGGGCTGACCTCAGTCATGGTATTGAGGGTGGAAGAAAGCACTGGTCATTCACTCCCTCCACCTACAATCCCTGCCGGTACCGAGACTCAAACCCATGACCATGGGTTACAAGTCCGACACTCTAACCATTAGATCCCACACTGCCCCCCAGTACTAACAGAAGAACTCACTGTGCTATATTTAATGTTTTCCTCCATATAAGAACATGCTGTTTATAACTTTGAGAGTATAATATCACTATGAAACATGATTAGTATTGCAGTGACCACTGAGCTTTAATTGTCCAATAAAAAATCTGCCAGAGATATTATTTTCCATTTGGAAAATCTCTGGTAATAAATCTTCTAGGTTTTAATGGTCCTGCTAGCCAAACTTTTCAAATTAGTCAAGAAGAAAATCTCTTCTCACATGCCTGAGATTGAACTAAATAATTACATACAGCAAGCTTTTCTTGATTCTGTAAAAGATTTAAACTAATATGTGCGAAAAGTTGACATTATATGCAAACACTGTTATGTGACTTTATGTGACTTTGAAGAGGAAATGGTTTCTCAAAAAAACAAATGCTGAAACATGCTGAAAACCAGGAAAGGTCATAATTGTGTATGACATCAGGTGATCAAGTGGTTACCCCAAAAAGCAAGTTGTATATAACTTTTTTTAAAAGTAAAAGCTTTGAGTCATCAGCTTTTGTTGGATTTGCTGTCACTCCTGAAACTGAAAACCAGTGACAGCTGACTGCTTCTCCACATCCCAAACCAAGTTCCTCCTCTGTGCCAAGTTCCATTAATTTTAAAGATGCAACATTGAAATAAGACTTGACATCAAATTAAACTCTGCAAATAAGCAAGTTCACATAAGAAAACCTACATTTAAACAACTTAGAGCCTACATAAAGTATGGATTGTAAAACTGTTTAAACCATGAAAGTACATAATCCAAAAGTCTATGAGTATGCTATTTCTTTAACATGAAAACATCTCAATATGATGAAAAAATTGTGTAGAAAATTGTTTTTAGATGAAGTAAATGATAATAACAACTAAAAAACCTTGCATCTTTATAGCAAGCCAAAAAAATGAATGGCAACTTGCTGTCTTTCTATTTTCCACTAGGACAGAGTTACATTACCATAAACCAAGCAGAATTACATGACCAAATCAAGCTGCCAGTTTTGCTGACTGTCCAGTAACAACACTATATAAATGACAGCCTCTGATTGTAGCACAGTGGCCCATCGAAGGTGGGTAAGATATTTGTTTGTAGTTTCAGAAAACTAAAATTATTGTGTCTATTTCTGAAATTATATATTGACATATGTAGTCTAACCTATGTAGAGAAAAAACATCATGCAATACTCTTTTTTTTGTTTGTTTGTTTATTTACCGTTGTTGTTTTCAGAATCCTGAACGTGACAGCTGTTATTTCTCTCTGAGCACTGTACAAGGTAAAGTGTTAATGAAAGATTCAAAGTTTTTGACTTGCAAAAAAATGATGATGACAATGCATGTAATCTTTTGGGAAGTTTAATAATTGGAATTAATGAATTAATTAACATTTTCATGTAAAATAAATTAAAGTTAGAGTCGTGGTTAAAGGTAGTTAAAGGTTAGGCCGAAAAATAAAATGAAACATTCAACTAAAGTTAAAAAGTGAACCAAATTAAGTTTGTCAGTATTGTGATGTCAGTTCTGCTCCACAGTAAAGTGCCATCATGGGAGATGGGTGAAATGGAGTGTTTCGGCCCGGCGGCCATTTACCTCCGGAAAACAGAAAGAGAGAGAGAATCGAGGCTCAGAACACCCCCTTTGATGCCAAAACAGCGTTCTTTGTGGTAGATGCAGATGAGATGTACCTGAAGGGGTACTCTTGTTAGTAAAGAGGGTGGCAAAGCTACTGTCAAAACTCACAGTGGGAAAGTAAGTATCATGGTATCAAGTATCATATCATATAAAAAACTATTTCATATGTTACTGTGCTTGAGTCTCCAGTAAAATATTTTGCAAATATTTGTACAAAAAGTCTCATCCTTCTTCTGATTACTAATTAATGTCCAATACAGACTGTCACGGTAAAACAAGATGAAATCTTCCCCATTGAATCCTCCCAAGTTTGACAAAATTGAGGACATGGCCATGATGACCCACCTCAATGAACCTTGTGTGCTGTATAACCTCAAAGAGCGTTACGCAGCATGGATGATCTATGTAAGTCTAAGAAAATCATGTTTTATTCCTAGTTTGGGACGGCAGCATTGTACAACTGGACTATCTATCTCTGTTTCAGACCTACTCTGGCTTGTTCTGCGTCACTGTCAATCCATACAAGTGGCTCCCAGTGTACGACGCAGTTGTTGTGGCTGGATACAGAGGCAAAAAGAGGATTGAAGCCCCACCTCACATCTTCTCGATCTCTGACAATGGCCTACCAGTTCATGCTCACTGGTAAGTGGATTCTGGAAGTGTGTCAATACCACGAGCATTAAAAAAGATGCACTTGACACTAAAAAGAAAAAAAAGAAAAATGCACTTTACAATAACTACTATGAAGTAGTAGTGTATAATTCATTGCCTATAAATTGTATAAATTGTGACGATGTTAACATAAATAAGGTAAATGCAAACAGTATGTATGCCATTTTATTTAATTTACTGTGCAAAAAATAAAAATGTTTACTAAGTATAAAAGAGGACTGATAATGTTTTATGCTCAATTTTTTGTATGTTTAGTGAACAACTAGCTAGTAAACCATACCTTGCTGAGGTTTTCAACTGATGCAAATCCTTTCATAAAGTTCAAGAATACATTAATTTAGTTATTTATAGGAACAATTATTCTGCATTATTCTAGTAAAGTCATCTTTATTTTTATAGTGCTTTATGCAATACAGATTGCTTAAAAGTAGCTTGACAGAGTTAACCAGGAATAATGTAGAATCAATGTAAATGTATGGCTTATCATCTGAAATATGTTAGTAGCAGCAACTTTACATGGCTGCTTAATCTAACGTTAACCTAGAGAAATGTGCGTTTTTGAAGTGCTCACTGCAGGACAGATGGAGGCGCTCTTAAAATACTCCCTCATTTTTGGTCATACAGATAAGAGTAATACTTCTTTCAAATCTGTAAAGACTCATTTGTGTGCACTCACAATAACAACAAAACAATTTTCCTAAAATAATGAAAGCAAACAAGATGCGCTTTCTGCCATCTTGGTCTCTGTGAAATTGAGCACATCCAAAAAAAAAAACAATTAAAGAGAAACTCTGGTGTATACTTGAAAATTCAAATGGAAAACAAGTATTCTCAGATTATGTAATCCATATGAAACATGCATAAAGGCGCATACACTGCTGCAGAGATGACGAGTCAGTGTTGCCTAATTCATCCCTTAAACTGAAAGCAAAGAAAGCAGTCGTTTTTCAATAACTTATAAAAATGTTAATGCAGCCTCCTTACTGTTTTTCTCTGGCACATTCTTGATCATTACTTCTGCCAGTGTGCTGTGGTAAGCTTTATGTGCGCGCTTAAGCACTTAATAGGCAATGTAGGAAATTAAAGTCTCATTATTATTATTTAAATGATTTGTTAATAAATGTGCGATTAGTTGACTAATGCTTAAAATGAATGACTACTAGTTGAACAGAAAAATCTTTAGTGGAGGTCAGCTCTACTAAAAATACTTTACAAACACTTACTTTCAAGTTAATATAGAGTGCAACCTATTAACCTATTCTGCAAACCCTGACAACATCCCACGGTTTATTTTCAGATCGTGAGAACCAGTCTGTCCTGATTACGTGAGTAAATACTGCTCTGATGGAATAAGCTAAAGCTTTTCAATTATATACATAAATTAATTGAAAATGTATGACTAAAACATGATCTTGTATCAATCTCCAGTGGAGAATCTGGTGCAGGAAAGACTGTGAACACAAAACGTGTCATTCAGTACTTTGCAACTGTTGGTGCGATGTCTGGACCGAAGAAGCCAGAGCCAGTCCCTGGAAAAATGCAGGTTAGTAAATACCTATTCTAGACAGTGTTATTGATTACAGTATTTGTGCTTCACCTCATATCTACTAACTACTGCCCATCAATTACATTAGGGATCACTGGAGGACCAAATCGTGGCAGCCAACCCTCTGCTGGAAGCTTATGGTAATGCCAAGACTGTGAGGAACGACAACTCCTCTCGTTTTGTAAGTTGCACTTATGAATCATTATAACATTGTACAACATCAGTCACACTTTTAAAACTGCTAAACAGTTGAGCTTTTGTAAATGATTTCAACCTCTGTAGGGTAAATTCATCAGGATTCACTTTGGCACCACTGGAAAACTGGCCTCAGCTGATATTGAAACTTGTGAGTCTATACTGTTTTAAGCCAAATATTTTTATTTGGAGACTAACAACAACAAATTAATCAATTGAACTCAATTGAACTTTTTTCACCACTTTTTACAGATCTGCTGGAAAAGTCCAGAGTAACATTCCAGCTGTCTGCTGAGAGGAGTTACCACATCTTCTACCAGCTCATGACTGGACACAAGCCAGAGCTGCTCGGTGAGAAATCTACAGGATTGTGTGTTTCAGTTATTTCCTAGTTTGAGAGCACTGTTAACATGCTGCAGCTGTCAACTCTTTATAGAGGCCCTGCTCATCACCACCAACCCTTATGACTATCCAATGATCAGCCAGGGTGAAATCACTGTCAAGAGTATCAATGATGTGGAAGAGTTCATTGCCACAGATGTATGTGGACAACTCAGTTTTTATTATTATTACTATTGGTATATTCAGATTACAAGCAATGTATCTGGCATTAAATTAAAGAGAAGAACAACAGCATGAACTGGTGTAAATACTGCATGACATGCAATATAAACTGCATATAAATGCACTCTCTTTTATTTGGTCTGTGTAAAAACAGACTGCCATTGACATTCTGGGCTTCACTGCTGATGAGAAAATCAGCATCTACAAGCTGACAGGTGCTGTGATGCATCATGGAAACATGAAGTTCAAACAGAAGCAGAGAGAGGAGCAGGCTGAACCTGACGGCACTGAGGGTAGGGTGTATTACAAACACAAATTAGAATGCAAACATTGACTTCATTAGTGAAAGTAATGCATAAAACTGTTCTTCCTCAGTGGCTGATAAAATCGCTTACCTCTTGGGCCTTAATTCTGCTGACATGCTGAAAGCTCTGTGCTTCCCCAGAGTGAAGGTCGGGAATGAGATGGTGACCAAAGGCCAGACAGTACCACAGGTGATAACTTACCTTATCAATAGATGAAAAAAACCTAGAAATGTCCCATAGATATTCAGAAAACATTAAAATAAAAAGTCTAATATCAATTACACTGACCTTTGAATTTCTCAGGTGAACAACGCAGTCTCAGCTCTCTGCAAGTCTATCTATGAGAAAATGTTTTTGTGGATGGTCGTCCGTATCAATGAGATGTTGGACACCAAGCAGCCTAGACAGTTCTTCATTGGTGTGCTGGACATCGCTGGATTTGAGATCTTTGATGTGAGTATCAATCATTAATGTCTCTGAAAGAATAAAGATATAGAAGATAACAGTCAGCAGTAAGAACTTGCCTCTGTTGAATTATCAGTTCAACAGCTTGGAGCAGCTTTGCATCAACTTCACAAATGAGAAACTGCAACAGTTCTTCAACCACCACATGTTTGTTCTGGAGCAAGAGGAGTACAAGAAAGAAGGCATTGAATGGGAGTTCATTGACTTTGGTATGGACTTGGCTGCCTGCATTGAGCTCATTGAGAAGGTAAGAGGATATTCTGTAAATTAAAATGACTGTTCTCATTGTGTCTGTACTTAAGTGTGAATATTTCTTCAACAGCCAATGGGTATCTTCTCCATCCTTGAAGAGGAGTGCATGTTCCCAAAGGCAACAGACACAAGCTTCAAAAACAAGCTGCATGACCAGCATCTGGGAAAATGTGCAGCTTTCCAGAAGCCCAAGCCTGCCAAAGGTAAGGCAGAGGCCCACTTCTCTCTGGTGCACTACGCCGGCACTGTGGACTACAACATTGTTGGCTGGTTGGACAAGAACAAGGATCCATTGAATGACTCTGTCGTGCAACTCTACCAAAAGTCATCGCTCAAAGTGCTGGCCTTCCTGTATGCCGCTCATGGAGCTGCTGAAGGTATGAGCATCTGCATTTCCTGAATTCTTCTATATAAATTTTCAATGACCTGCAAAAGATAGCTGTATCTTAATGTAGCACACTAGGTGATCACATATTCTACACTTCATAAAAACATTAAGTATATCTATGAACGATGATGACAGAGCAGTTAATATCTGTCAATATCAGATATCAATCTATTGAACAGCTTAATATAAAGCAAAATAAAATCAATAATAACATTTCTTTGACATAAAACAGCTGAGGGCGGCGGTGGAAAGAAAGGCAAGAAGAAGGGTGGTTCCTTCCAGACTGTGTCTGCACTTTTTAGGGTAAACATAATTCTCTCTTTTAATGAAGGATGTGAACATCTTCTCCATTAAAAACTGAACTAATCTCATAAACATTTCCACAGGAGAACTTGGGTAAGCTGATGACTAACCTAAGGAGCACTCACCCTCACTTTGTGCGCTGCTTGATTCCTAATGAATCCAAGACTCCAGGTAAACTTGATCCCCAAAGAATCGAATGCATCACAGTTTTGAAAATATCTCTGGAACCTTAACAATATTTGCATCGCAGGTCTGATGGAGAACTTCCTGGTTATCCACCAGCTCAGGTGTAATGGTGTTCTGGAGGGTATCAGAATCTGCAGGAAGGGTTTCCCCAGCAGAATCCTCTATGGTGACTTCAAGCAGAGGTAAGGACACCACACCTGTTTCAGCCTATTAATTAGAGATAATACACCACCTAATCTTAACCATATTTCAAAATTTTTGGCTTCACCAAAAATAAATCTTACTTTTATGTTTTCTAGGTACAAAGTATTAAATGCTAGTGTCATCCCTGAGGGACAGTTCATTGACAACAAAAAGGCTTCAGAGAAACTCTTGGGCTCTATTGATGTTGACCACACCCAATACAAGTTTGGACACACCAAGGTGAGTTACCTAGTAAATATCCTGCACCACCAAAACCAAAAGGACTCTAATTATAAATAATGGCATGATTATTTCCATAATTCCATTGAAATTAAATCTTAATGCTACACCACACATCGCATCTAAACTTTTTGCTGTAGACAAATGTGACCAATCACGGAAAGTAGGGACACAAGTCGGTTCTGGGCCATTTTGAGTTATTCATAGATCCTGAAAGTGTAGTCTCCAAGCTTTCCAATGATGTGTAACACATGGAAATCTGATAATATTTGGAGAAGTTGTGGCCATTTGATGGTAGGCACTCAAAAAAGCTCAAAAGGGAGGAAATGGCCTCTGAAGATTGTGCAGTTCTCACCTGTTCTCACCTGCTGGGAGTGACAATAGGGCTCATTTACATCTCATTTAGATAAGCCATACCCCCTGTAAAGCTCCCCCCGTAAAGCTGCATGGTTGCATAGGAATGACAGACACAACAGGAATAATCGGACCTAAGGTCTAAACATGGACTAAACATGAGATAATGTGTACGTGTTCTTAGAATGAACACAAAACGACAAACTTTGATGTTTATGGAAACTCACCCCATAAGAAACAGAAAAGTATTCTTGCAGATCTCGTTGCCTCCAATGAAATAAGTCGTTCGGGCACACTTTCTCTTTGTCGGGTTCTTCTTTGTGGATGTAACCATCTCCAAAGTTTGCACTGTGCGTCTGTTTGCCTCTAAATGTCCAATAATTCGCATGTCCTGCCACTCTTTTTCCGCAGCTAAATCCAGCCGTATGTTGTACATAAAGTCTGGAGAAAGCTTCTGGACTGTCTCCCATGCAGAGAGTTCTCTTTTCTCTTTATGTAGCATTTACAGTCAAAGTTACGGATTTTCCCCATTTCTCTGTCTTTATCCCCATCAAATGTTACTATCATTATAGCCTCTGATATCTTACGGTCCAACTCGTCTGACGCCAGTCCGATACATTCTTCCTCGTCTTTATCTTCGCTCAGTTGTAGATTAGGGATATTATTCAGTCTTATTATGCCGCTTTCATCGTCGCTCAGATCGTCTTCAGAATCAGTGAGCGCTTGTTCATAAGCATCCGGATGTCGAAGAAGTACTTCAAAACATTTTCGGTGTAACAGCCACGGTTCAGCTCGTCTGCGATAATCTTTGTGGCATCCATCTTCATTGAATTTTGATATCAGCTAGAGCCGGCCAGAGCGCTGCATAATAAGTAGCCATGCTTCCCTTGGAGGGCGGGGGCAATAACAAAAGAAACAAAAGCCGGCTTATCCAGTATGGAAATACACACAGGCAATGACACGCCCCTACTGCGTGCTAGAATCTCCGAAAAACAAGCCGATTTCAACCTCAAAATGTACGCTTTTAAATATACCAATACTGCTATCTCAAACATGGAGAGGCTTCTTCGTGATCTCAACTAACAGATTCTGCAAAAAAAAACGAAGAAAAAAAAATGCTTCTTTCTCATTTTGCTCGAAAGTTGTGCTGCCGACTTGTGTCACTGGTTTCCGTGACGGGTCACAAATCTTCCTGAAGCTGTTCAGTAGGTGTTCAGGTCAAGACTTTGTGCCAGTTAAGTTTTTTCCACACCAGATAAGGCAAAACAATTCTATATGGATCCCCTTTGGGAAATTATTGTGCCTCCTCAAACTAAAAGCAAAGAATTCCCTTAACTGTCTGTTCTATATAACTTGACTTTAATTTCATTATAATGGGCGATATAATATAACCCAGGTCTCTGTCACTGTACCACTAAAACCTTTTTATTATTCTTGTAGGTGTTCTTCAAAGCTGGTCTGTTGGGTACTCTTGAGGAGATGAGAGATGAGAAACTAGCAAGTCTGGTTACCATGACTCAGGCATTGTGCCGTGGATACGTCATGAGGAAGGAGTTTGTCAAAATGATGGAGAGGAGGTACAATCTACTTACAAAACTGTTTGGAACACGACTGTTTAGTACCACAGATTGATAATGACTGATTTACTGATTATAATTTACACAGAGAATCAATTTATTCCATCCAATACAACATCCGTTCATTCATGAATGTCAAACATTGGCCATGGATGAAGCTCTACTTCAAGATCAAGCCTCTTTTGAAGAGTGCAGAAACTGAGAAAGAAATGGCAGCCATGAAGGAGAACTATGAAAAAATGAAGGAGGATTTGACAAAGGCATTAGCTAAAAAGAAGGAGCTTGAGGAGAAAATGGTGTCACTTATTCAAGAGAAAAACGACCTTCAGCTGCAAGTAACAGCTGTGAGTATTTCAGCACTTATTGAGCCTAATATGGATCCTATAGCTATGAACATAAGTCATTAACTACATCCATGTCAATGAACAGGAATCTGAAAACCTCTCTGATGCTGAAGAGAGATGTGAAGGGCTCATCAAAAGCAAGATCCAGCTCGAAGCCAAACTCAAAGAGACAAACGAGAGACTGGAGGATGAAGAGGAAATCAATGCTGAACTGACTGCCAAGAAGAGGAAACTGGAGGATGAATGCTCCGAGCTGAAGAAAGACATTGATGACCTGGAGCTAACCTTGGCAAAAGTGGAGAAGGAGAAGCATGCAACAGAAAATAAAGTCAGTATTTTTTGACATTGTCAAACTGCTGATTGTGATTCAGGCTCTTGAGAATGAAACCATAATCAATGCTTCCATTTAGGTGAAAAACCTGACAGAGGAGATGGCCTCTCAGGATGAGAGCATCGCCAAGTTGACCAAAGAGAAGAAAGCCCTCCAAGAGGCACACCAGCAGACTCTTGATGACCTTCAGGCAGAGGAAGACAAAGTCAACACTCTGACTAAAGCAAAGACAAAGCTTGAGCAGCAAGTTGATGATGTAAGATGTTTGGCAAGAGAATGAGACCATCAATAGAAGCTAATTAATTTTGTTGTTATCTACCAGATCTTAAAGCTCTGGTTTCTATCACAATAGCTTGAGGGCTCACTGGAGCAAGAGAAGAAACTCCGTATGGACCTTGAGAGAGCCAAGAGAAAGCTTGAGGGTGATCTGAAACTGGCCCAGGAGTCCATAATGGACCTGGAGAATGACAAACAGCAATCAGATGAGAAGATAAAAAAGTGAGAAGACACTGAATGTTTGAAGTTTACACAATTACACAACATAAGTATTTGGCACATTCTACAAAACAATACTTTTAAAACAGGAAGGACTTTGAGATAAGTCAACTTCTCAGCAAGATTGAGGATGAACAGTCTTTGGGAGCACAGCTTCAGAAGAAAATCAAAGAACTTCAGGTAATGCTGACCAAAATCTTGTCTATGTGAAACGGTAACGTTATTGGATAGCTAGGCATTATACATTTCATTATAACATTACATTACAGTACATTATAAATTTCAATTTTTTTTGTCTCAATTAGGCCCGTATCGAGGAGCTGGAAGAGGAAATTGAGGCAGAGCGAGCTGCTCGTGCTAAAGTGGAGAAGCAGAGAGCTGATCTCTCCAGGGAACTTGAAGAGATCAGCGAGAGGCTTGAGGAAGCTGGTGGTGCCACTGCTGCCCAGATTGAGATGAACAAGAAGCGTGAAGCAGAATTCCAGAAGTTGCGTCGTGATCTGGAAGAGTCTACCTTGCAGCATGAAGCTACAGCTGCAGCTCTCCGAAAGAAGCAAGCAGACAGTGTGGCTGAACTCGGAGAACAGATCGACAACCTCCAGCGGGTCAAGCAGAAGCTGGAGAAGGAGAAGAGTGAATACAAGATGGAGATTGATGACTTGACAAGCAACATGGAGGCTGTGGCTAAAGCAAAGGTAATGTCATTAGAGAATCATTAAATATAAACGCATCTTTACAAACATCTGGATATAACCCTGTACATTTTGGCTAATTTAGAGAAGATGTGCCGTACCCTGGAAGACCAGCTGAGTGAAATCAAGACCAAGAGTGATGAAAATGTTCGTCAGCTGAATGACATGAATGCACAACGTGCAAGACTTCAGACTGAAAATGGTAAGCCATGGCAAATAAGTTACTCATGTAAAAACCTTACAAATTTTATTAAAAAGTTTCTCTGTTATTAAATTTCAAAGTAATATTTCTAAATTTTAGGTGAATTTAGCCGCCAACTGGAAGAGAAAGAAGCACTTGTTTCACAGCTAACTAGAGGAAAACAGGCTTATACACAGCAAATTGAGGAACTCAAAAGGCATATTGAGGAAGAAGTAAAGGTAGAGTTATACAAAATTAATGAGTTAATTAATTTTGAAAATTAAGTTTTGATAATCTAAGTAATTGTATAGATTGCAATTTTGGAAAACTCAAAATATACTGCCTTACAGGCCAAGAATGCTCTGGCCCATGCGGTTCAGTCTGCCCGTCATGACTGTGACTTGCTCAGAGAGCAGTATGAGGAGGAGCAGGAGGCCAAAGCTGAACTCCAGCGTGGAATGTCTAAGGCCAACAGTGAGGTGGCTCAGTGGAGAACCAAATATGAGACTGATGCCATCCAACGCACTGAAGAGCTTGAGGAAGCCAAGTAAATACAGCAAAGAACAATGTCTTCAGCACCCTACATTTAATATCACAAATGTTAGTATGATTATGATATCATCATTTTATATCACTTTCTTCAGGAAAAAGCTTGCCCAGCGTCTGCAGGATGCTGAAGAATCCATTGAAGCGGTAAACTCCAAGTGTGCCTCTCTGGAAAAGACCAAACAGAGACTTCAGGGTGAAGTAGAGGACCTCATGATTGATGTGGAGAGGGCAAATTCATTGGCTGCCAACCTTGACAAGAAGCAGAGAAACTTTGACAAGGTGAGAAGGACGTGGACAATCAAGATTTAGATTTAAAGATCCATGGACTTGGCTAATTAACAATGACTACCTTTATCTCCAGGTCCTAGCAGAGTGGAAACAGAAGTATGAGGAAAGCCAGGCTGAACTAGAAGGTGCTCAGAAAGAAGCTCGTTCTCTCAGCACTGAGCTGTTCAAAATGAAGAACTCCTATGAAGAAGCTCTTGACCACCTCGAGACCCTGAAGAGGGAGAACAAGAATCTGCAACGTAAATGCCAATTTTTTAAAAACAATTATTAAAAAGAGAAAAGCATTATAACAGTAAGTTTTCAATTCTGATTACAATTCTGCTTTTTAAACTTTTTAGAGGAGATTTCTGACCTCACTGAGCAGCTTGGAGAGACTGGAAAGAGCATTCATGAGTTAGAGAAAGCCAAGAAGACAGTGGAGTCTGAGAAATCAGAGATCCAGACTGCACTTGAAGAGGCAGAGGTGCCATTCCTTTACTACTATATTAACATTACACTGTTGCTTGAATAATTTAAAACACTATATATGGAGTGATTCAAAACAGTATATGATAAAATTCTGCTAAATGTTTCTTTCTAAATCACTCATAAATATGCTGCAATTAATTACATAGGCTATATCATATTTTGACAATATTGATAGAAATATTCGCCCTTTTTCCTTATAGGGCACCCTGGAGCATGAAGAGTCCAAGATTCTTCGTGTGCAGCTGGAGCTAAACCAGGTGAAGAGCGAGATTGACAGGAAGCTGGCGGAGAAGGACGAGGAGATGGAACAGATCAAGAGGAACAGCCAAAGAGTGATCGATTCCATGCAGAGCACTCTGGACTCTGAGGTCAGGAGCAGAAATGATGCCCTGAGAGTCAAAAAGAAGATGGAGGGAGATCTGAATGAGATGGAGATCCAGCTGAGTCATGCCAACCGCCAGGCTGCTGAGGCCCAGAAACAGCTCAGGAATGTTCAAGGCCAACTCAAGGTATCTTTCTGTAGAATGAGGAACTGCAACACATATTAAATATTTGATAATATGATGCATGAATTAACTAAAGCATGACAAGTAATAAATAAAATAACTTTTGCAACAGGATGCCCAACTGCACCTTGATGAAGCTGTCAGAGGACAGGAGGACATGAAGGAGCAGGTGGCCATGGTGGAGCGCAGGAATAACCTGATGCAAGCAGAGATTGAGGAGCTGAGAGCTGCACTGGAGCAAACAGAGAGAGGCCGCAAAGTGGCGGAGCAGGAGCTGGTGGATGCCAGCGAGCGTGTGGGACTGCTGCACTCACAAGTACAGAAAAACTATACTTGGAGCAAATTCAGGTTACATCATAACAGAGTTTTAGTTAAATGTACACTAAACTACTTGCTTAAATCCCGCAGAATACAAGTCTTATTAACACCAAGAAGAAGCTTGAGGCTGATCTGGTCCAGGTTCAAGGTGAGGTGGACGATGCAGTCCAGGAGGCCAGAAATGCAGAGGAGAAGGCCAAGAAGGCCATCACTGATGTGAGCGCTTACATTCTGTTGCTCTATTTTAATTTAAATAGTGACCATTTAGCTACATGTGGTGACACAGGGAACCTTCATGGAAGGCATTTCTGTCTATATTGGCTAGTTCATTTGAATTGTCTTATATTTCAGGCTGCTATGATGGCTGAGGAGCTGAAGAAGGAGCAGGACACCAGTGCTCATCTGGAGAGGATGAAGAAGAACCTGGAGGTGACTGTCAAAGACCTGCAGCACCGTCTGGATGAGGCTGAGAGTCTGGCCATGAAGGGTGGAAAGAAACAGCTCCAGAAACTGGAGTCCAGGGTAAATTACAAGCTAAATACAGTCTTATGTGAACTGGCTATGGTAGAGATTTAACCGGTGATAACAATAACTCTCTACTGGGTGCGTGAATTGGAGGCTGAAGTTGAAGCTGAACAGAGACGTGGTGCAGATGCTGTGAAAGGAGTGCGCAAATATGAAAGGAGAGCGAAGGAGCTCACCTACCAGGTAAAACTACACTGGATTTAGACACTTTCATTTCATTATAATATACATAGTTTAACTAAGACAATCAACAATACTTACACCCAAAGACTGAGGAAGACAAGAAGAACGTGACCCGACTGCAGGATCTGGTAGACAAACTGCAGCTGAAAGTGAAGGCCTACAAGCGCCAGGCTGAAGAAGCTGTAAGTCTAATGTCAAATGTCTTGAGTGTGAAGCTTTGACATTTTCTATTCAATACATTCAGTGCCATGAATGCAGTGCTTTGAAAGGGGTTGGATATCTTGTGTCATCATAACAGGAGGAGCAGGCCAACACTCACCTGTCCAGGTACAGGAAGGTGCAGCATGAGCTGGAGGAGGCTCAGGAGCGTGCTGACATCGCTGAGTCCCAGGTCAACAAGCTGAGAGCCAAGAGCCGTGAAGCTGGGAAGGTAACAACAGATGACAATTATGTAGACAAAAAGTGACTTTTTACACATACAATTTTTAAAACATTTTAAACAAAATCTAATTATATCATTTTGCATTTCAAGACTAAAGATGAAGAATGAAGACAAGAAAGTACACCTACAAGCAAGCATATAATATGACTGTCTTGTGCTGTTTTCCTGTGTCCATTAAAAAGGCATAATTTTACTTTGTTCTCCATTATTTTTTCCACATTTCTAATTTTATCACATTCTCAATCACTGTTTTAAAAGACAATCCATGAGGCATGATGTGGTAAAGAACACAATTGCAAAAGTAACAAAAAGAACCCAAAAACAAAAAGCAGGAAACAACTAAATAAAAAAACAGGAAACAGACTAAACGTCATTATGAAAATCGTCTCAGGTTACGCATGTAACCATGGTTCCCTGAGGATAGGTTCAGTGTGACCAGTGTCTGAAGCATGAATGCAAAAATGACAATGAACTTTAATGATTATTTAATGATTACTTTAATGATTATTTAATAATATTTAATTTAACTTTAGATGAAATGCAATAAAAGGTCTATCATAAATGTAAGGCGGCAGCCTATAATGTCACTACTAATTTGACTGCAAATATAAAGAGGTAAAGAAACGCAGCGTCTCGTTCCAGCTCGTACAGGCTGCTATGGGGAACGCAACAGCCATGCCGCCATGCTGAAGGGATGAGTGCCCAAGAATTGACCTGAGTCAACTCAAGGGAATGAACATCCCTAAATCCACCAGCAGTCATAGACTAGAGCTCCTGAATGGAGGCCTCAAAAAGTGAGTGAAGCTTAACTATTCCAGTGCCCCACAGAGTGGAAGCCTCAGTACTCTCATAGTGAGAGGAAGGCTACTAACACTCCACATTAAGATCAATAGCTTAATAGGTTCCCAGAGAACCTCCAGCACATTAATCTACTGCACTACTATGTGGCTCCAAGAGTGAAGGTCCCAATACAATCTGTTTCTGTCAAAAACACTAGAAAATGCAGTATCCTCACAAGAAAAATGCAAGGGCGTAGGTTTATGTTTGACATTGGTTGGGACATAAAACCAGACCCCAACCACCCAATCATTTTCACATTTATGATAGACCTTTTATTGCATTTCATCTAAAGTTAAATGAAATATTATTAAATAATCATTAAAGTTAAATTAAATATCATTAAATATATATTATGGTTGCCAACATATTCATAAACAGCTTTTTATGTTAATATGTTTAACAGACACCACAATTTTGTTAACCAACAACATTACAGTAGTATCAGAGCACTGGGTGTCTTAATCACGCATCACTTTATTTGAATATTAATCGAACTGGA
Organism: Cyprinus carpio; assembly: GCF_018340385.1. NCBI lineage: Eukaryota > Metazoa > Chordata > Actinopteri > Cypriniformes > Cyprinidae > Cyprinus > Cyprinus carpio. Next base: position 35,004,453 of record NC_056576.1, read on the forward strand.
CCCAAGATAACTCTACTGTTGCTGTAGTAACAAACACAAAATTTCATGTGCCTCTGATTGATATTATCAGGTGTTAGCATTCACTGTTATGCTCATGATACTCAGCTCTATATTTCTTCGTGGCTCAATGAAACATACCAATTCACAAAATGGAATGCATAGTTGATATAAAAAACTGGATGATTAGTAATTTCCTACTACTAAATTCTGGAAAAAAAAAAAACAAAGGTGTATAATAATGGATCAAAACCTTCACATGTAGACTGAATAAAATTATAAACGCGACACTTTTGTTTTTGCCCGCATTTTTCATGAGTTGAACTCAATGATTTAAGACTTTTTCTATGTACACAAAAGGCCTATTTCTCTCAAATATTGTTCACAAATCTGTCTAAATCTGTGTTAGTGAGCACTTCACCTTTGCCGAGATAATCCATCCACCTCACAGTTGTGGAATATCAAGCTGCTGATTAGACAGCATGATTATAGCACAGGTGTGCCTTAGGCTGGCCACAATAAAGGCCACTCTAAAATGTGCAGTTTTACTGTATTGGGGAGTCCAGGGGGGTCCGAAAACCAGTCAGTATCTGGTGTGACGACCATTTGCCTCACGCAGTGCAACACATCTCCTTCACATAGAGTTGATCAGGTTGTTGATTGTGGCCTGTGGAATGTTGGTCCACTCCTCTTCAATGGCTATGCGAAGTTGCTGGGTATTGGCAGGAACTGGAACTCGCTGTCGTATACGCCGATCCAGAGCATCCCAAACATGCTCAATGGGTGACATGTCCGGTGAGTATGCTGGCCATGCAAGAATTGGGATGTTTTCAGCTTCCAGGAATGTGTTCAGATCCTTGCAACATGGGGCCATGCATTATTATGCCGCAACATGAGGTGATGGTCATGGAGGAATTGCACAACAATTGGCCTCATGCTCTCGTCACGGTATCTCTGTATATTCAAAATGCCATCAATAAAATGCACTTGTGTTCATTGTCCATAACATACGCCTGCCCATACCATAACCCCACCATCACCATGGGCCACTCGATCCACAACGTTGACATCAGCAAACCGCTCACCCACACGACGCCATACCTTTTGGGTTAAGAGTCCGACTCTCTAACCATTAGGCCATGACCCTAACCCCCCCCCCCCCCCCCCCCCCAAAAAAAAAAAAAATTGGATTGGACTGAGCAAGTCCCGTCTCCAGCTCCGTGATCCAAAAATCAATTTCATATGTAGCCCCCGGATAGGGGACGTATCAGATATTAAACTGATAAGAACAGATACTACAAGAAAGCTGCTTTACAACAGAATTGAATTTCGTTTGCATTATTGAAACACCATTTTTCCTGTTTAACACAATAAAGCTGCTTTGACACAATCTGTATTGTATAAAGCGCTATATAAATAAAGGTGACTTGACTTGTTGGAGAAACAGTCATTTCAGACATGACAGGACGTTATGAAATTGCACCCCACTTCCTAAATCTCATGTTTGATTATTTGGGTGTATGTGCCAGGGTTAGGCAAAATTCAGAATTGGAGAATCAGTTCCCTTTCAATTCAGCAGTTGGAATTTGATTTTAACTGGCCACATCCAGTTGATCTGGTATTCGAATTGGAATAAAAGGAAGAGGAATTGACAAATTCAGCACAGGTAATGGATTCTGGAACATATTCTACTACCCTGGGTACCAAATTATCATTACACTGTCAAAACCATGATTTTTCACAAAGACCATAGTCTTTTCACTTTGCTGGGTCTATCACTGTTGGTTGGGCATTCACATTAACATAACCACAGCCCAGCAGACAGAAATAGAGCTTTACATCAAGAAAAAATGCAGAACTTTAAAGAGTATGGCATTCGGTAGTAACTGAGTTTTAATTTTTCTTTCACATCGTATGTAATTTGTACTTAAATGGATCCTAGCAAGCCACAATATTTTTTTCATTTGAGCAGCAGAAACATATTTAGCCAAGCATAGAAAAATTACTGCCATTTCCTTCCAAACAAGAAAAATACTTTCAATATACGACCTTAAACCAAGTGTTATAAGATAAAACAAGACTCATTTATAATAATGCTCATTTAAATCTAGCTAGAACATAAGACCCTTCTGAAACTCAAAATCAATGAATGCAACCTAAAACGTAAAACACAGTAAAATAATATATTTGAAGTACTGGAAATTTAAGAAATAGAAATGTAAACATTCAAATAAGCACTTTAACTTCAAGGAAAATGAAGAAATCAAGACTTACTGATTGTTCCCTTCAAGCCTTCACTGTTACTCGTATGGATAAGTGACCTAAACCTCATAATACAAACAGCAACCCTTGCTGTGCTATTTTTATGATTTTTCCATATAAGCACATGCTGTTTATAACTTTGTGAGTCATAATATCACCATGAGTCCAGTTTATTTCATCCCATGACTACTGAGATTTAATTGCCCAATAAAAAACCTGTTAGAGATATTATTTTTCATTTGGAAGGATAAACTGTTACAGTCCATCTCTGACAATAAATCTTTTAGGTTTTCTGATTTTAATTTTTTCTTCTGCTGGCAAAAGATGGGAGAATTCTTGGAACTGCATGGAAATGAACAACAGGAAACAACAAAGCTAGAGTATGGTTTTATCACGAAAAAAACACCTTTATTCCCCTAGACACCTGCATGCCTTACTTACACTTCTATGAAGATGTTCAAGGCATATCAATGAATGCAAGACCATGATCAAAGCTCTGTGTGATGCTACAGTTTAAGCTTTTAAACCATAGGAGGCCACATATGCTTTTTAAAGTCATTAAAAGGTTTTAACTAGCATATAAATGATAAGTTACAAGTCTTGCTGTCACCTGAAACAGAATACTGGTGACATTTGATTTGGATCTGAGAGTTTCTCTTCTGAGCCAAGTTCCATTTATTTTAAAGATGCTACACTGAAATAGGACCTCAGTGACATCAAATTAAACTGGCAGTGCATTTGCATAGAAAAAACATATTAATAAGAAAATTACAGCCAACAAAAGCACAGTGTTTGACAACTTTTATGCCATATCTATTAACCAAACACCATTGTCTGTGTGCACCAATATAACAGTATTCCTCATACTGAATGAATGACATTATCTTCCTATTTCCCAATGGCACAGAGAAACATCACACCAAGTAAAATAACATGACCAAATCTGGCTGGACTATTCTGCTGAGTGCTCAGTAATGACACTATATAAATGGCAGCCCCTGACCCCCGAAGACATACAGTGACCAGGCAAAGGTGAGAGAAATGCCCAATTTAATTAGTCAGTTTGCTTTTTAAAAAGAATTAATGTAGAACAATTAAGTGTCCTTGAATCAAAGGATGTACACTGACCTATAATGGCAGATGCAAATACAATTCTCTAACTACCTCTTGGTCTTTTTTCAGAATCCATAACTTGACAGCTGCTATTTTCCTCTTGGAGCATCATAAAAGGTAAACCAATACAAGTAGCTGATTAAAATATTGTAATTATTATGACAAGATGTCCAGCTTATAATATGAACACCTGAGCAGAGTAAAAGGTAAATACTAAGCAGTGTTAAAGTGAATACTTTACTCCACAGCGAAGTGCCATCATGGGAGATGGTGAAATGGAGTGTTTCGGCCCGGCGGCCGTTTACCTCCGGAAACCAGAAAGAGAGAGAATTGAGGCTCAGAACACCCCCTTTGATGCTAAAACGGCGTTCTTTGTGGTAGATCCAGACGAGATGTACCTGAAGGGTACTCTTGTTAGTAAAGAGGGTGGCAAAGCTACTGTCAAAACTCACAGTGGAAAAGTAAGTATCATGGACAAAAATAAAAAACCAGAGGTTAAAGTTCTTCAGTTAAATAGTGTACAAATGTGTGTACAAAAAAAAGTCTAATCAATGTTCATTACAGACTGTCACAGTAAAAGAAGATGAAATCTTCCCCATGAATCCTCCCAAGTTTGACAAAATGGAGGACATGGCCATGATGACCCACCTCAATGAACCTGCTGTGCTTTTTAACCTCAAAGAGCGTTACGCAGCATGGATGATCTATGTAAGTCTAAGTAAATCATGTTTTCTTCCTAGGATGGGGCGACAGCATTGTAAAACTCGACTATCTATTGCCGTTTCAGACCTACTCTGGCTTGTTCTGCGTCACTGTCAATCCATACAAGTGGCTCCCAGTGTACGACGCAGTTGTTGTCGGTGGATACAGAGGCAAAAAGAGGATTGAAGCTCCACCTCACATCTTCTCCATCTCCGACAACGCCTACCAGTTCATGCTCACTGGTAAGTGAATTCTGGAAGTGTCAAGAAATGAGTAATGAAGGACTTTTATCAAATGATAAAAATTTACAATAACTACATTATATAAAGTATTAGTGTATAATTCATCTTCTACGAACTGTTGATTGTGCATTGTTAAAGCTACGATATGTAACTTTTATTCGTTCAAAATCAACTAAATTTAAATGAGTACATGATAAATCCATAATGTTTATACATTACCATGAGTCACTACAATACATCTATAATATTTTTTGTCATTTAAAGCTGTTTAAACAGTTTTAATGAGAAACTACATACTTTCTTCATTTGTTCATGTGTGTTTACTTCATATCTGTAAATAAATGAAGGTCAGGCTACTACTAAATGCAGTGGAAGTTGCTCCTTCACAAATAACTTGTAGTTTTATGTTTCTGCTGCTAGAAAGCCAAAAGTTGCGTAATGTAGCCTGCTGCATAAGCTAATTCAAATAGTAAGATTTAAATTTATATTATTCACTGTTCCAATGAGAAAAAAGAAGTTCATACAAAAGCACTTAACCCTTAATTAACAACTAGCTAGTAAACCATACTTAACCAAGGTTTTTCACCTGATGCAAATTGGTGGTAAAGTTCAAGTTTTTGTTTGCTAATTGATAAGCACCTTATAACGACTATTATTTAATTATTTTTGCCCTTGTTAATGCCAACAGCATAAATTTTGGCACAAGTGTGTTTTTTTACAGTAGGTACCCATGTCCCCATTGAAACCAATTAATAATGCAATTTTTAATTTCAGGACCATTTAACTATAAAATGATGCAGTCTTTTCATTCTGTTGGCAAGGCTTCGCTATTTTTTTTTTTTTTACCAAATGGTGCCATTTTCTAAGGTTTGGCCTATAAAGCAAATACTCACTTTTCATGGTTTCTGATTTTGCTGCATTATTGAGCAAATTGGATAAATTATGCAGATATAATTGTGTGGGTGTGTTGGTATGAATTTCAGAGTGTGGTTTGTATGTGTGTTATAAAAAAATAATGTGTATGTGTGTGTGTTTAATTATACTGTTCTGCATATCAGAAATCCCAGTGCTGTGTTTAGCAGTGCAACTTTGCTGACATTTAATGGAAAAAGTTTGGTACTGACAAACAAACAAAATCTTACTAAAAGCAAATTTTTTGAAACCCTAGACACAACTTGTTTAGATTTATGGCTTTGATATTCTAGAACTTTTTGAGTTCAACATGTTTCATGAAATATATATTTTACATAAAAAATTTGGTAATAAATAATTCGCATAAACTAAAACCTCATTAAACTTTAAACCTGTAATTCAACAATAATCTGCCATGGGTCTTCTTTAAAATGAGACAAAACTCTTTTAATATGGAAATTTTTTGTCCTCTAAGGACCACAGTGTAACTTTTTTAAATTAACATGCAAGGGTTAAATATTACCAGTATTATTGCATAAAATTGTTTCCAACCCTTGTTTATATGCATTTACATGAAGTAGTGAATATTAATATCTTTACACATATAACCCATTAATGTATTAAAATTTACTTAATTTTATTTACACCTCTTTATACCTTTAAGTTAATATAGAGTGCTACCTATTTTTTTTTTAACTGTTAATACTCCATGTTTTATTATCAGATCGTGAGAACCAGTCTGTCCTGATTACGTGAGTAAATACTCTGCTGAAATTAAGTGAGATTTACAGGTATATAAATTAATTGAAGATTTATGACTAAATGATGATCTCATATCAATCTCCAGTGGAGAATCTGGTGCAGGAAAGACTGTGAACACAAAACGTGTCATTCAGTACTTTGCAACTGTTGGTGCAATGTCTGGACCGAAGAAGCCAGAGCCAGTCCCTGGAAAAATGCAGGTTAGTAAATACCTACTCTAGATGGTGTTATTGATTACAGTATTTGTGCTTCACCTCATATCTACTAACTACTGCCCATCAATTACATTAGGGATCACTGGAGGACCAAATCGTGGCAGCCAACCCTCTGCTGGAGGCTTATGGTAATGCCAAGACTGTGAGGAACGACAACTCCTCTCGTTTTGTAAGTTGCACTTATGAATCATTATAACATTGTACAACGTCAGTCACACTTTCAAAACTGCCAGACAGTTGAGCTTTTGTACATGATCTCCATAGGGTAAATTTATCAGGATTCACTTTGGCACCACTGGAAAACTGGCCTCAGCTGATATTGAAACTTGTGAGTCAACACTGTTTTAAGACAAACATCTTATTTCAAGGCTAAGATGTTGGTTAAACAATGCAACTCAATGTCTTTTTTTCCCTCTTTTTTTTAAGATTTGCTGGAAAAGTCTCGCGTGACATTCCAGCTGTCTGCTGAGAGGAGTTACCACATCTTCTACCAGCTCATGACTGGACACAAGCCAGAGCTGCTCGGTGAGAAATCTACAGGATTGTGTGTTTCAGTTATTTCCTAGTTTGAGAGCACTGTTAACATGCTGCACATCAACTCTTTATAGAGGCCCTGCTCATCACCACCAACCCTTATGACTATCCAATGATCAGCCAGGGTGAAATCACTGTCAAGAGTATCAATGATGTGGAAGAGTTCATTGCCACAGATGTATGTGGACAACTGCAATATTATTTTCAGATTACAAGCAATGTTTTTGACATTAAATAAACAGGAAGAACACCAGCATAAACTGAATACTGCAAGACATATAATATAAAAGACTCTTCACTTTTGCCTCTCTAATAAATAATGTGATTTATTTGGTCGGTGTGAAAACAGACTGCCATTGATATTCTGGGCTTCACTGCTGATGAGAAAATCAGCATCTACAAGCTGACAGGTGCTGTGATGCATCACGGGAACATGAAGTTCAAACAGAAGCAGAGAGAGGAGCAGGCTGAACCTGACGGCACTGAGGGTAAGATGTTCTATTAGCACTTATTAGCATGCAAACATGGACTTCATTAGCAACAATGTGTAAAACTGTTCTTCCTCAGTGGCCGATAAAATTGCTTACCTCATGGGCCTCAACTCTGCTGACATGCTGAAAGCTCTGTGCTTCCCCAGAGTGAAGGTCGGGAATGAGATGGTGACCAAAGGCCAGACAGTACCACAGGTGATGACTTACTCTATCAAAAGATGAATAAACCTAAAAATGTCTTTACCCTACAGAAAGTAAAGTTTAATATCAATTACGCTGACCTCTGAATTTTTCAGGTGAACAATGCAGTCTCTGCACTCTCCAAGTCTGTCTATGAGAAAATGTTCTTGTGGATGGTCATCCGTATCAATGAGATGTTGGACACCAAGCAGCCTAGACAGTTCTTCATTGGTGTGCTGGACATCGCTGGATTTGAAATCTTTGATGTGAGTATCAATCATTAATGTCTCTGTAAGAATAAAGATATAAAAGATAACAGTCAGCTGCAAGAACTTGCTTCTGTTGAATTATCAGTTCAACAGCTTGGAGCAGCTTTGCATCAACTTCACAAATGAGAAACTGCAACAGTTCTTCAACCACCACATGTTTGTTCTGGAGCAAGAGGAGTACAAGAAAGAAGGCATTGAATGGGAGTTCATTGACTTTGGTATGGACTTGGCTGCCTGCATTGAGCTCATTGAGAAGGTAAAAGGATATTCTCTAAATTAAATTTACTATTTACATTGTGACGGTACTTAAGTGTAAATATTTCTTCAACAGCCGATGGGCATCTTCTCCATCCTTGAAGAGGAGTGCATGTTCCCCAAGGCAACAGACACAAGTTTCAAAAACAAGCTGCATGATCAGCATCTTGGTAAAACAGCAGCTTTCCAGAAGCCCAAGCCTGCCAAAGGTAAGGCAGAGGCCCACTTCTCTCTGGTGCACTACGCCGGCACTGTGGACTACAACATTGTTGGCTGGTTGGACAAGAACAAGGATCCACTGAACGACTCTGTCGTGCAACTCTACCAAAAGTCATCGCTCAAAGTGCTGGCCTTCCTGTATGCCGCTCATGGAGCTGAAGGTACAAACATATGCATTCCCTGTATTCCTTTGTATTTTAATTATGTACAAAGTCCATGCATATACAAAAACTGAAAAACAAGATTATCAGAACGCAACAATCTATATGGTCACAGATTTAAAATATGAAGTAAATATATGCAAAATAACAATTAGATTTAACAAGATTTAAATATAGATTTATTGAAGGGGTTAATGGAAGACAACTCAAGATCGACAAAAAACTTCTGTCATTGATATAAAACAGCTGAGGGCGGCGGTGGAAAGAAAGGCAAGAAGAAGGGTGGAAGGCCTTCCAGACGGTGTCTGCACTTTTTAGGGTAATCAGATTCCCTCTTTTAATGAAGGATGTCAACGTCTTCTCCATTAAAACACTGGACTAATGGCATAAAAATTTCCACAGGAGAACTTGGGTAAGCTGATGACTAACCTGAGGAGCACTCACCCTCACTTTGTGCGCTGCTTGATTCCTAATGAGTCTAAGACTCCAGGTAAACTTGATCCCTGAAGACTCAAATGTATCACAGTTTTGAAAATATCTCTGGAACCTTAAGAACATTTGCATTTCAGGTCTGATGGAGAACTTCCTGGTTATCCACCAGCTCAGGTGTAATGGTGTGCTGGAGGGTATCAGAATCTGCAGGAAGGGTTTCCCCAGCAGAATCCTCTACGGTGACTTCAAGCAGAGGTAAAGACACCTTTTTGCAACATCTTACTTAGAGATGATGCATCAGGTAATCTTCACAATCTTACATGTTTTATGAGAACAACTCTTCCATGAATGTCCTCTAGATACAAAGTATTAAATGCTAGCGTCATCCCTGAGGGACAGTTCATTGACAACAAAAGGCTTCAGAGAAACTCCTGGGCTCTATTTGATGTAGACCACACCCAATACAAGTTTGGACACACCAAGGTGAACTACTCCACAAATACATTACATGGACAAAACAAAAACTATTTCCACTATTGGCTACAAATTTTTGACTATTACAACACAACGAAATTGTAAAGAATTCAGTGCTTCCAATTGTACTGCAACAGTCTGAGGAAGGATGGCCTTGCACTGGAAGTTAAACATGAATACAGGGATTTGCTGCCATTCAAACACAAGATGTCAGGCATTAGCATGGTGATGGGGTCTGGCTTGCAGTCTGTGTTCAAATTTATCTTGAAGCTCTAGGCTTTGTGCCAGTCAAGATATTCCACAACACACTCAACAAAACATTTCCATACTGGACACTATCATGCCTCCCCAAACTGTTGCATCAAAAAAGAAAGGACAAAATTCTCCCGAATGTCATTCTGTAGTATAATACAGAATATAATAGATTTTTCTGACCGGAATTATTGGAACAGCCAAACTCAATAATTATTAAGACCATATAGTGTTCCCCAGGCCACATCTATGTTGAAAAAACCTATTGGCTGCTTCAGTACTACACCTAATATATTCCAACTGTTATTGTAGGTGTTCTTCAAAGCTGGTCTGCTGGGTGCTCTTGAGGAGATGAGAGATGAGAAACTAGCATTGCTGGTAACCATGACTCAGGCTTTGTGCCGTGGATACGTCATGAGGAAGGAGTTTGTCAAAATGATGGAAAGGAGGTAAAATGAATTTACGAAACTGTTTGGATTACAACTATTTGGTACCACACAGTTATAAAGACTGATTTAATGATTACAATTTACACAGAGAGTCAATTTATTCCATCCAATACAACATCCGCTCATTCATGAATGTCAAACATTGGCCATGGATGAAGCTCTACTTCAAGATCAAGCCTCTTCTGAAGAGTGCAGAGACTGAGAAAGAAATGGCAGCCATGAAGGAAAACTATGAAAAAATGAAGGAGGACTTAACAAAGGCATTAGCTAAAAAGAAGGAGCTTGAGGAGAAAATGGTGTCACTTATTCAAGAGAAAAACGACCTTCAGCTGCAAGTAACAGCTGTGAGTATTTCAGCACTTATTGATCCTAATATGGATCCTATAGCTATGAACATAAGTCATTAACTACATCCATGTCAATGAACAGGAATCTGAAAACCTCTCTGATGCTGAGGGAGAGATGTGAAGGACTCATCAAAAGCAAGATCCAGCTCGAAGCCAAACTCAAAGAGACAAATGAGAGACTGGAGGATGAAGAGGAAATCAATGCTGAACTGACTGCCAAGAAGAGGAAACTGGAGGATGAATGCTCCGAGCTGAAGAAAGACATTGATGACCTGGAGCTCACCTTGGCAAAAGTGGAGAAGGAGAAACATGCAACAGAAAACAAAGTCAGTATTTTTATTTTATCTTCATAATGCTGATTGTGATTCATGCTCTTGAGAATGAAACCAGTAAACAATGTTTCCATGTAGGTGAAAAACCTGACGGAGGAGATGGCCTCTCAGGATGAGAGCATCGCCAAGTTGACCAAAGAGAAGAAAGCCCTCCAAGAGGCACACCAGCAGACTCTTGATGACCTTCAGGCAGAGGAAGACAAAGTCAACACTCTGACTAAAGCAAAGACAAAGCTTGAGCAGCAAGTCGATGATGTAAGATGTTTGGCATAAGACTATAAGTAAGACTGAATCAATAAGAAAATAAATTTGTTGCTCTGTACCAGATTTTAATTCTAAATGTTCTTTAACAATAGCTTGAGGGCTCATTGGAGCAAGAGAAGAAGCTTCGTATGGACCTTGAGAGAGCCAAGAGGAAGCTTGAGGGTGATCTGAAACTGGCCCAGGAGTCCATAATGGACCTGGAGAATGAAAAACAGCAATCAGATGAGAAGATCAAAAAGTGAGTAGACATCTGCATAATTACACATTTAACAAAAAGTAAGTATTTTGCACATTTTACAAAACACTATTTTAAAAACAGGAAGGACTTTGAGATAAGTCAACTTCTCAGCAAAATTGAGGATGAACAGTCTTTGGGAGCACAGCTTCAGAAGAAAATCAAAGAACTTCAGGTAACACTAACCATAATCCTTCCGATGTGAAATGGTGAAGAAGATGCATAGCTGTGAAAACTCACATTACAAAGATTGCTAAAGAATTCCTTGTCTTTCTTTATTTAGGCCCGTATCGAGGAGCTGGAAGAGGAAATTGAGGCAGAGCGAGCTGCTCGTGCTAAAGTGGAGAAGCAGAGAGCTGATCTCTCCAGGGAACTTGAAGAGATCAGCGAGAGGCTTGAGGAAGCTGGTGGTGCCACTGCTGCTCAGATTGAGATGAACAAGAAGCGTGAAGCGGACTTCCAGAAGATGCGTCGTGATCTGGAAGAGTCTACCTTGCAGCATGAAGCTACAGCTGCAGCTCTCCGAAAGAAGCAGGCAGACAGTGTGGCTGAACTCGGAGAACAGATCGACAACCTCCAGCGGGTCAAACAGAAGCTGGAGAAGGAGAAGAGTGAATACAAGATGGAGATTGATGACTTGACAAGCAACATGGAGGCTGTGGCTAAAGCAAAGGTAACATCACTTCAGGATAAATAAGTTTAAAGGCATCTTTAAAAACATGTCTATATAATCTTGGATTTCTTTAGGGTAATTTAGAGAAGATGTGCCGTACCCTGGAAGACCAGCTGAGTGAAATCAAGACCAAGAGTGATGAAAATGTTCGTCAGCTGAATGACATGAATGCACAACGTGCAAGACTTCAGACTGAGAATGGTAAGACATATTAAGTTACACATGTATAAGTCAAAAATTTGGTAAAAATATACTGTTATATTTCTTTTTTTTTTTTTTATTTTGATTTCTGTGGTGTGTTTATAAGTTGAATTTAGGAGTAAGATGGAATTGTTTGAAGGATTTGTTTAGGAGATAAGTATTGTACACAGCAAATTGAGGAACTCAAAAGGCATATTGAGGAAGAAGTCAAGGTAGAGTTACACATATTATTACTGAATTTTTTTTTTTTTTTTTTTAAACCATGCTATAGATGGTCAACTGTTTAAAAACTCAAAATATCCTGCCTTACAGGCCAAGAATGCTCTGGCCCATGCGGTTCAGTCTGCCCGTCATGACTGTGACTTGCTCAGAGAGCAGTATGAGGAGGAGCAGGAGGCCAAAGCTGAACTCCAGCGTGGAATGTCTAAGGCCAACAGTGAGGTGGCTCAGTGGAGAACCAAATATGAGACTGATGCCATCCAACGCACTGAGGAGCTTGAGGAAGCCAAGTAAATACAGCAAAGAACAATGTCTCCAGCACCCTACATTTAATATCACAAATGATTTCATCATTTCATTTCACTTTCTTCAGGAAAAAAGCTTGCCCAGCGTCTGCAGGATGCTGAAGAATCCATTGAAGCGGTGAACTCCAAGTGTGCCTCTCTGGAAAAGACCCACAGAGACTGCCAAGGTGAAGTAGAGGACCTCATGATTGATGTGGAGAGGGCAAATTCATTGGCTGCCAACCTTGACAAGAAGCAGAGAAACTTTGATAAGGTAAGAAAGATGCGGATAATCTTCCAATCTAAACCTGGAACCATGGACTTTGCTAATTAACAATGACTATATTTCTTTAATAACCAGGTCCTAGCAGAGTGGAAACAGAAGTATGAGGAAAGCCAGGCTGAACTAGAAGGTGCTCAGAAAGAAGCTCGCTCTCTCAGCACTGAGCTGTTCAAAATGAAGAACTCCTATGAAGAAGCTCTTGACCACCTCGAGACCCTGAAGAGGGAGAACAAGAATCTGCAACGTAAATGCCTTTTATTTGTGTACTAAGGATATAAGACAAGAGATGCATTAAAACATAGTTTTACATTCTGCTTTTTAAAATCCTTTAGAGGAGATTTCTGACCTCACTGAGCAGCTTGGAGAGACTGGAAAGAGCATTCATGAGTTAGAGAAAGCCAAGAAGACAGTGGAGTCTGAGAAATCAGAAATCCAGACTGCACTTGAAGAAGCTGAGGTGTCATCCCTTTACTACAGAACAAACATTATGATACCATTTATTTAAATGATATTATAACAATGAATATGGATTGATTTGAAACTTTACAAAAAGCATTTTCTGTTCATTATTTTTCTCAGACTTTTTAATCTCCCATATATGCTGTTATTTATGACAGTAATTTTTCCTTATAGGGCACCCTGGAGCATGAAGAGTCCAAGATTCTTCGTGTGCAGCTGGAGCTAAACCAGGTGAAGAGCGAGATTGACAGGAAGCTGGCGGAGAAGGAGGAGGAGATGGAACAGATCAAGAGAAACAGCCAAAGAGTGATCGATTCCATGCAGAGCACTCTGGACTCTGAGGTCAGGAGCAGAAATGATGCCCTGAGAGTCAAAAAGAAGATGGAGGGAGATCTGAATGAGATGGAGATCCAGCTGAGTCATGCCAACCGCCAGGCTGCTGAGGCCCAGAAACAGCTCAGGAATGTTCAAGGCCAACTCAAGGTATCTTTCTGTAGAATGAGGAGTTTAAGTGTTTGATAATATGAATATGATACATGAATTAAATGAAGCATGACATGCAACTAACAAAGAAAGAACATTGTCACAGGATGCCCAACTGCACCTTGATGAAGCTGTCAGAGGACAGGAGGACATGAAGGAGCAGGTGGCCATGGTGGAGCGCAGGAATAACCTGATGCAAGCAGAGATTGAGGAGCTGAGAGCTGCACTGGAGCAAACAGAGAGAGGCTGCAAAGTGGCGGAGCAGGAGCTGGTGGATGCCAGCGAGCGTGTGGGACTGCTGCACTCACAAGTATAAAAATTATAGAATTATAAATATATATTTTATAATAACTTTTAAAAAATAATATAAAAAAAAATATTATGATAAAAAAAAACTAGAAAATGGGAGGTTATAGATAAAAGCCATTCTGACAAAAACTGCTTAAATCCCACAGAATACAAGTCTTATTAACACTAAGAAGAAGCTTGAGGCTGATCTGGTCCAGGTTCAAGGTGAGGTGGACGATGCAGTCCAGGAGGCCAGAAACGCAGAGGAGAAGGCCAAGAAGGCCATCACTGATGTGAGTGTTTACATTTTCTTACTCTACTCTAAATTAAACAGTAATTTGACTTTGTTTAGCTGCATGTGGTAACAAAGCTATCCTTCATGGAAGGCATTTCTGTCTATATTGGCTAGTTCATTTGAATTGTCTTATATTTCAGGCTGCTATGATGGCTGAGGAGCTGAAGAAGGAGCAGGACACCAGTGCTCACCTGGAGAGGATGAAGAAGAACCTGGAAGTGACTGTCAAAGACCTGCAGCACCGTCTGGATGAGGCTGAGAGTCTGGCCATGAAGGGTGGAAAGAAAACAGCTCCAGAAACTGGAGTCCAGGGTAAATTACAAGCTAAATACAGTCTTATGTGAACTGGCTATGGTAGAGATTTAACCGGTGATAACAATAACTCTCTACTGAAGGTGCGTGAGTTGGAGGCTGAAGTTGAAGCTGAACAGAGACGTGGTGCAGATGCTGTGAAAGGAGTGCGCAAATATGAAAGGAGAGCGAAGGAGCTCACCTACCAGGTAGAACTACACTGGATTTAGACACTTTCATTTCATGACAATATACATAGTTTAACTAAGACCATCAACAATACTTACACCCAAAGACTGAGGAAGACAAGAAGAACGTGACCCGACTGCAGGATCTGGTAGACAAACTGCAGCTGAAAGTGAAGGCCTACAAGCGCCAGGCTGAAGAAGCTGTAAGTCTAATGTCAAATGTCTTGAGTGTGAAGCTTTGACATTTTCTATTCAATACATTCAGTGCCATGAATGCAGTGCTTTGAAAGGGGTTGGATATCTTGTGTCATCTCTAACAGGAGGAGCAGGCCAACACTCACCTGTCCAGGTACAGGAAGGTGCAGCACGAGCTGGAGGAGGCTCAGGAGCGTGCTGACGTTGCTGAGTCCCAGGTCAACAAGCTGAGAGCCAAGAGCCGCGACGCTGGGAAGGTATAGTAAAGCAATTTGCAGGGGGGTGGTGGAGTTGGGATATTACTTTTAATTTTCTAAATTTAAATGTCTTTTTGGTTACTTAAGAGCAAGGATGAAGAATGAAGATGAGCCATCCCACCACATCTACAAGCAAGCATATAATATGACTTACTTGTGCTGTGTCTTATATATGCATTAAATACAGTTTCTCAAGGCACTCTCGGTTTATGTCATTGTATTGAACTGGTAGATCTTGGAAGTAGGGATGCAACGATTATAGATTTTGTTGGTATAATTATAGTCTGAGGAAAAATCATGATTTCACGGTTATCACAAATATTATGCATTCATTAATTTCACAACACTACTAATGTATAAAATCACATGAAGACTCTTTAGATTTTAAAGTGTTATTTATTGCTGCCTTTTGAAACAGAAATAACAGCACAAAATAATAACAAAGTAAAAAAAAAGTCCATCTCTTCCTTTGAAATGTAAAACAAAAGTGACCCCTGCTCTGTAAATATCCATATCATTATTTCCCTTTTGAAAATAACAAATAGAAATAGATCACAAAATTATTTTGTGTTTTCAGTTTGTGCATTCTTTCTATTATTATTATTAATATAAGACTAATATTAACTTTATTTATCCCCCAGGGGAAACTGTTACTAATGCGGGGAATTAACTGAACCGTTATTGTCATCAACTGTCATCCATACATATTAATTTTAATACTCTTTTTAATAATTCATCTAATTTTGCATGTGGCCTGAGAAAATCTCATCCATTATTTTGGTTTGTGAGATCGGAGATCACACTGCGCACACACAGAAACATTCAGGGGTACAGAAACTTCTTGTCAGTGCTGCTCCACAATTTTCATTAAAGGTGCTTTATGTAGGATTGACACCGAGTGGTTAAACTAGGTATTGCAGTCCAAATTCAAAATATTGGAGAAGGTTTTTTTCACCCGGCCCCTCCTCCTCAGACTTGGTGCACATGCAGGTTGCCAGATTGATGACACAAACAGGAACGAGTGCACTTGATGATGAATGAAATGATATACGCTGTGTTTTCTGTCAACTGGCAACCCGGGGTGCAGAGATACAATTGTGTAAACTGGCAGTGGGCGGGTTTAACCCTCTGGAGTCTAAGGGTATTTTTGGGGCCTGGAGAAGTTTTGTCATGCCCTGACATTTGTGCTTTTTTCAGTTTCTTATAAATATCTAAATGGCTAAAGTCTAATCTCACTGTAATCAGCACAAACTAGGCTATAATAATATGTGAGCAGCATGAATGTACATGATTGTGTTTTTGAGAAAAAAAATGTTATGCGTGGTTAGTGAAAAACTAAAAATGTTAAATCACTTGAAAAAGGCAATAGGAAATATACAGAAAATTGGTTCCCAGGAATTTTGAGAACTGGAGCTTGTAGCCTAGAATTTTTTTTTTTCTAAATGATGTGAAAATCATCTTGTTTACTCACTTACAGAAAACAATATATTGATTTAAATTTTCTAAGACAGTTTTTGTTGGTAAAAGTCATATGCGAGTAGGCGTCAACTATCATGAATTCACACCTGAGAAGACAAAAGACCTGCATAATGAGCTGCATAATGAGCCATTCAGTCAGCTGTGTCACTGAGAGGGGTGAGTTACAAGAAAGAATGTGAGGACAAAATAAATCTATATAATTTTATGTTTGTAGTTTATTTAGAATACATTTAATTATCCCACAACATAATTTAATATTCACTTGTGAGTGCAGTTAAACAGTTTATTAGGAAAAATCAAAGCTGACTTTCAAACTGAATTTTTTGCATAATTACTCCAGTCACACAGTCCTTCAGAAATCCTTTTAACAATCTTATTTTTTTTAGGAAAAATATTTGTTGTTTTTATTATTGTATTTATCATTATTATTATTATTATTATTATTATTATTATTATTATTATTAATGTTGAAAAGAGCTGAGAATATTTTTTTTAGGTTTTTTAGGGGGGATAAATTGAAAGAACAGCAATGATTGTTACATTTGTTACAGTTACATTTATTGTTACATTTATATTATTTACATCAAGCTTTTGAATGGTATAGTGGTGTATATTGTTATTGAAACTTCATAATATTTCACTTGTTTATACATTTAGTCAGGAATTATAGTTTGGGAAAAAGTCTTTGGAAAAAGTCTAACTAGTAAAATGTTTACACGTTATGTGAAACTACTAGTACAAGTATATAAATAAATAAAAAGAGACTTACTCATGTTTATGAACTCTGCTGAATAAAGTGCTTCATTCTTTTTTCGGAGGAAATCCAAATCTCAAATCCTCAACCACATCACATCTTTTTGGGGTGAATTATGTCTTATTCCTCTCATCGCGAAGCAAACAGTAAAATAAAAAAAACTTGAAGAACAATCTCGCTGCGTTGTCTTCTGTTGTGTGGGCGTATTCAAAAGCCGCGCGCTTCAGTGAAACATTTGAATCTCAAAAGCGCGCTCGGCGCGGGGGCGTGGTCGCATTAGAAGATAATGAAGGGAGAAGTGAAAAACGGACATCGCGTTGTTTTCATATGGATTACTTTATCACAGAATATTTGTTTTCAGCAGCACTTGTTTAGTTTAAAAGTAGACATGTCAGGCTTTCTATAGATATCTCTCTCATGTCTCTTCGTTGAGTATTCACTGAGTTACAGTTCATTTTAATGACGCATTTGTATCTGAAGATCAGCGCAGACAAAGGCTGCAGACAGCACTCCTTGTTTGTTATCTTTATTTTATAAGTGCACAAAGTTTTGTTGTTATTATGTCTGTATACAAAAAAAAGTAGACCCTTTACAGATTCGATTGATGTATTGCACTTATCTGTACGAACAAAGTACAAACCAAAACAAAGATGGACATTCCGACCCAGAATGCACATTTTCAAAGGAGAATAACTGACTGTAGCATTGTTTTTCAGATAAACAAGTATGCTAACTTAGCATGTTTCTTAAATATCTGTAAACATATTATGGTATTTTTATGCTTTAGTAGAGTCAAAATCTTACATACAGCACCTTTAATAAAATACCTTAGATACTGGATCGCTATATTATATTCCTCAGTAATGAGGGGGTAAATCACTGTTTTTGAAGAAACACACAGTTTCATTGTTTATAGAGAGAGACGCACAGAAACAAGTAATGCACACATGCAACTGTCACCTCTCTCGATTGATCAAATGATCAATTAATTAACCATGATGTTTTAAAGTGTGGTTAATAGTAAAATCGGTTAATTGCTGGATATCTACTTGGAAGACAATATCACAGCGCATGCATGAACTAATAAAAAATAATAAATACCTTGGATGTAAAGTAAGTTGCTTTGGACAAAAGTTTCTACCCAATGTACAGATTTAAATTAACCTAAATTTAAAATTCAGCAAAAATAACTAAATAATCATTATAACTTCAGCTGTTTTACATAATACAACAGAGACATAAAGTCCAATCTTCTCATTTTCACTGACAAAGGAAAATTACTGAGTGCAAATGAAATGTAAAACTATATGGCTAAAATAGGATAGTATCATTATTTAAACTACCTAATGCACATCACATTGTATCAAAGTCACGTTTCACATTGTGATAGGCTTTTCATTCATCCCCCTACCCTCGCATCAAGAAAACCTACTGTGTATGATAAAGTTACAAATCTTGCAATGGTTATAGCCATAGAGCCCTCTTAGCAATATGTGGCTTAAAAAAGTCAGGAAGAACATCACAAAAATATTCGTATTCATAAGCCATGTTTTCAACATTGTAACACCACAGCAACAAAACAGCAACACACAAAAAAATCACTTTAGCAAATGCAAAATACCACTCATATTTTCCTTCACATAAAGTATGCTTTGATTGTGGTACTGTTTATAATTTTCCAGTTTCATGTTTGTATTCAAATTCAGAAGTTCTTACTTGTGTG
Source organism: Cyprinus carpio (assembly GCF_018340385.1). Lineage (NCBI taxonomy): Eukaryota > Metazoa > Chordata > Actinopteri > Cypriniformes > Cyprinidae > Cyprinus > Cyprinus carpio. The sequence goes on from NC_056576.1 coordinate 35,023,624, forward strand.
GTGTGTGGTAAGTGTTACTATTTAGGTTCACCTTAAAATAGAATGCATTTATTCTTCAGTGATGTTTTAACAGTTCTAGGAAAGCTGGGAGAGTCACTTTAAAAAATCTTATTGCACGCAAAAAAAAATAAATAAATAATAATAATTTGATTCACATTTATAATTAGAATTTTGTGATAAAATTGCATAAGTGAAAAAGTGAGAAAAACAAAACTTTTGCTGGCATTGTGATTTAATAATGCCCAAGTCATTGACAGAGCATGTCACAAATGTCTTTCTTATTGAAAATGTCTTTCATTACTGCATGTTAATCGAATGCAATTGTCATGCACATCTTTTCAGTAATGCCGGTTCTGTGATCAGTAGTAAATCTCCATCACCTGCTTTCAGATAAAGCAGCATTTACTACACAGAGCCATAGTTCATTATAATATAATAAACATTATAATAAGAAACTCAGATAAGCCATATATTGTCATAGTCATGTGTTTATTAGTCATGCTGAATCAATGAAAGCAGTTAAATCTTCTGTTTATTCAGCACGAGAGCATCCTCTGGCCTTCGGATGGAGATTTACTACTGATCACAGAACCGTGCTTCACTGAAAGATACGCATGACAATCGCAGTTTTTGCCTAATCATAACTGCGGTTTAATTTTGATTAATTATGCAGCCCTTTTGCAAATTATTTCCAAAATATTCTCATACACTTCACACTACAAAGATCATGATTGTGATGCATAAAAAAAAGTTTTACCCACCCCTAGTGTCAAATTCTTCTTACTTCTGAATTATATAGAAACTCTTACTTCATTTTCTCTGGTCTGTTTGGGCTGACATTTCCAACAGTTCCTCTATATGATTTAAACATTTTTAGAGGTGCACTCAGTAATTTTTACTCATTAAAACATTTTATTTTTGCCAAAAAAGAAAAAAAAAGACTATACATTTGAAAAATATACTTTTTCTGTTTAAAGTGATGTGCAATAGAGACTTGTCATAAAACAGTGTAATAATAACAGTTTTATTTTACATATCACAGGGTGGAGGGGGACAGATATTGAACACTATTGCTCACAGAACATCAATCACCAGGGCTGATTGCAAATAACTTTTTCTACAGTGATATCAGTAACTAAATAGTTAAAGACAACTGACACATTAGCTACTATAACAAAATTACTGAGTGCACCTTTAATTTACACTATGAATGTGTGTAAATGTGTAATTATTCTTCTGCGGTTGAATTGGAAACACTTACAGAATGTTTGCATGGGATGCCAATGGCTGGAGAGCACAGGACGGCATACATTGGCAATGTTCTGTTAATGGGAGGGGCAAAGACAATAAAATTAACAGAAAATAGAAACACTTTACAATAAGGTCCCATTGCTCACTGTGTGTTCATGTTAGTTCACAGTGCATTAACTAATGTTAACAGATGTGTTTTTAAAAATGTATTAATTCTGAAATTAACTTCGAGATCAATAAATGCTGTGCAGTACTGTTCAATGTTAGTTTGTTACTGATGTAATTAACTAATCTTAAAAAACATAAAAATTGTTTCCCACAAAAAAAAAAAAATATGATTGAATCATTACTCACCATTCAAATTACAATGATTGTAGCTAAAAATATTCAAATCTCTTTTTTTTACCAAAAAAAAAAACAGGTTATTACCAAATATATAATGTGGCATGTCTACTGGCCTTCCCAAAATGCATTATCTTGCTCTAGTCTGCCATCCCAAAAATTCAAATGATAAATACCCAGTCCAAGTGTAAAATTCTTAAATTGAATCAAAATGCAAAATACTAATACTAGTTTATCCCGAACTGAGTAGACCTAATATGCCCTAATAACAAGACCCCATCTGTCCTCCGAGATGGACAAATAGTTCCAAAAATATTACAGATGCATTCTCATGACATCTATTAGAAACACTCAGTCTTCATGCTTCAGCCACACCACTTCTATCTAAACATTTAACTCTTGCATGTGAATTGTCCTAAGTAAAACATTTGAAGAAAGCATTCAGAGAGCCAGAGAAGGTCTGCAATATCGATTCCAAATGCTAATAACTACATATTTTTAAAAGAAATGTTACCTGGCCAGTTCAGCTGTTTTCCACTACTGAATCCAAGCAATCAATACACGAATAGCATGCCTGTGTAGCAGTTGCTGAAGTTGCTGAATAAAAATGCCTGCTAAATGAATAAATAAAGATAAATGCTAATGTAAAGTTTTCCTTTATAATGACCAAACAAAGGAATGATTAAATAATTAAATAACAATAATTAAAGAACAATTGAATCAACAGCTCCTACGATATTCTTTCAAATATGGGTGTCAGAGACAGAGTAGATTACAGCGAATGTCTGCCTGATATCAAAGCTTTCAAGTTGACACCACAATAATGCTTGTGACCTATGCTGGCAAATGGCAACGCCCCAATGACATAGCTGACTGACCAGCTATATTTGTTTAAAGTCCTAATATGACCACCCTTAGGGAAAAGATGCCTTAGAATTTTATTGACCACATGTTCCCATCTTATAGGGTGTCAACATCTTAGAATTTATTCCACAGCCTCCTGCCATCTTCTTGGAAAGCCGGATGCATTGCATTGTCCTTGAATGGAAAAGCAAAAGGACAAGGACACAATCCAAAGTCAGGCACACAGCAATCAGGGGTGCTTTCATGATGCATTCATGGATTAGTGCTTTCATTACTGCTCAGAACCGTAGAACACCATAAGACTCACTGATCATGGATTTAGTCGCTCCAGTGATCATTCATTTATCCCATGTACTAACCCTACTCTCACTTAGAACAAAACTGAAATAACAAGCTGGAAATGAGCAGAGAGATAGGAGAAGATAAATAAAACGCATGGCCAAAAACAAAGCTAGCATTTAGTCCAAATAAGAACCGGATGAAATCAGATGCTTTAATGTGTTTAACTGCTACATGTCTAATACATAAGACATTTCCATTATTCACCTGATTAGGATGTCTAAAAGAGAAAGATAAATGACTAATTTCTCCAAACACATCTCATTCTTTTTCATAGGTTTGTCTACACAGCAACACAGCGTTATTCTGCCAGATCGCGGCTGGCCTTCAGCATGAGTGTCACCATATGCTTAAGCTCACAGAATGACAACTGCTGTGCCCAAAATTGCTGCTTTGTCACATGAAAAGCTTCCAAGGCTTCTGGGAACAGTATCCCAGTGACATTTGAGAGCTTCTCCACGGCTAAACTGGGCTCTCCTGTAGTGCCAAGGCACTTGAAGAAGACTGTGCCCAACATAAGACTCAAACAATGTCTGAACTCCAGTAACTGATACCCTTCACATAACAACCCTTTCTCAAGGTTAAGACGCTTGGTCACAAGTCATGCCCATAAATACATCAAGTATAATTTTTTATCACAGTATTTGTGGCTTATTTTCAAATATTCATTTAATTCACCAAGGTGTCAATTCACATCATCTTAGCGAACCATTCACTGCTATTATCTCAATATACTGTCTGTTCCTCAAGATGTTTTCTAACACAGTATTTCCTATAAACAAAACAAAAAAAATAAAAAATTAAGACTGGACAGTTAATTACAATTAGTGCTATCATATCTTTGGTCAGTGCCATGATATTGATGAACGTAACCATCAGTTCCGAAAATTCCAGTTGAAACGGAGCTAGGAATACATGACCAAATACTGTGAGTTTTCTATTGAGTATACATTATTCTGTCTATATAAGACACTGCTTCAGGATCATCTAAGGGCTCAGGAGGTGCTTCAGGATCATCTAAGGGCTGACTGGAACTCAAAGGTGGGTGAGTTTCTCATCATGTTCTCCTTCTACTATTAACCTAATATTACATACTAGTGTTTTGCATTTTAGAGTGGCTAACCCTGACACATGGTAATTAGTCAGCATATTTAAGAGTTTACATTATGGACACTGTATATTCAACATGCTTTTGAATCTAATCTGACTGAATTACTGGGAGTAAGCACATATTCGCTGCATGGGATTGACAGATTATTTGCCTTTCTCTTAGCATCTCCTACCTCAGACACATTCTCTCTGGACACGACAGCAGGTATTATGCTTGTGATTGCATAGCCATAACATACACATATTAGAAATTGTTGTAATTGTTGAGTGTGTATCTTTGATGGTTAATGAGGGAAGAGAGACGCTCAAGCTTAAATGAAAATTAGACCTGCATTAGAACACAGAAGTCACAGAACACAGAAACACTCATGTGGAGAAGCATCATTATGCCACTTATGTCATATATAGAGGGAAAGAAAGTATAAATCTCACTGAGTTTAGAAGCAATTTTGACTCTTGAATATAATTGCTCTACTGTCATGAATAAATTGTCAAGACCTACCAATTAGCTTTCCAAACTTCTGTCATAACTGTAACTGTAACACAACAGAAATAAGGTTGTTGGAATATAAACAACTCTTCTAATGAAATCAGCAGTACATCTCTTCATTACAATGAACATGTGAAATCAATCTATAGCTGTGGATTTCAATCTTTAAGAGTGGCTATTTTTTTTTAATTGACACGACCCATACATACAGACACACACACACACACACACACACACTATATATATATATATATAGAGAGAGAGAGAGAGAGAGAGAGAGAGAGAGATAAATAAATGAATAAATATAGAGATAGATGGATAACATCTATTTTGGTATATCAATTCTGAATGGCCCATATATAGCCAAGAAAGTGCACAAAGAGCACTCCCTTAATTGAAAAGTTGTCAATCAATGAATGTCTCTTCATGGCACAATTAATCTCCTATGCGCATCGTGTCTACACATTATTCATTATAATGAGAGGATTTGCGAGCTTCCAGAACTCAGTACTGAAGAAAAACTCCAGTGTTTTAAGCAGTGAGTGAATTCTGACTAAATGAAATGCCTCTGATTGAACGATGCGTTCCAGAAATCAACAGATATGTCTGTGATTGGCTACAATGTTCAACAATGCAAAAACAGAGTGCAAACACAAATACACAGTGGATTCTGCTATGTTTATTTTGTTATTAATGTTAAGTTTGCCATATCCCACTTTCTTCTTCCCTGAGTCTTGATCTTTGTTGCATACCTTTATTTTATAATTCAGTTCAAGTTTATTTGTATAACGTTTTCACAACAGAAATTGTTGCAAAGCAGCTTTACAGAAAATAATTTTCTACAATATATTAACTAGTAGATTATCAGTGGTGACTGTCAGTTAATGTACATATTGCAGAAATATACGGGAAAATAAATTAAAGACATAATCAAACAGACGATGAACACTATTAACAGCAATTATTATATGATGCAATAAAACTTATAGAAAAATGTGGTAGTTCTGTATGTTGTTTCAGGGTTAGCATCATCTGAGGTCCTCTGAGAGGCTGGCATCATCTCTTCTCAGGTGTTCTGGATCCAGACTGAAGCTTGTGTAAATCCTAGTTACCACGGGATGTAAATCCAGCAGAAACAGAGAAACATACAGAGACATTATTACCGTAGCTGTTGTTCCAACCAAGTAAAATTAATTTGTTTAACCCAAGCTAAAGAATAATAATGCGCATTTCATCAGCTATAACTGCAGTACGTGGTTATGAGATGCATTATTTGAATGCTTGGCCAAAGAGATGTGTTTTTGATCTAGATTTAAACAGAGAGAGTGTGTCTGAACATTATCAGGAAGGCTATTCCAGAGTTTGGGTGCCAAATGTGAAACAACTCTACCTCCTTTAGTGGACTTTGCTATCCTAGGTACTACCAAAAGTCCAGCGTTTTGTGACCTTAGGGAGCGTGATGGATTGTAGCGTGGTAAAAGACTAGTTAGGTACGCAGGAGCTAAACCATTAAGGGCCTTATAAGTAAGTAATAACATTTTGCAACTGATACAGAACTTAATAGGTAGCCAGTGCAGAGACTGTAGAATTGGGGTAATATGATAATATTTTCTTGACCTGGTAAGGACTCTAGCCGCTGCATTCTGGACTACCTGTAGCTTGTTTATTGAAGATGCAGGACAACCAGCTAGCAGTGCATTACAATAGTCCAGTCTAGAGGTCATGAATGCATGAACTAGCTTTTCTGCATCAGAAACAGGTAACATGTTTCGTAGCTTGGCAATGTTTCTAAGATGAAAGAACGCTGTTTTTATAAAATGGGAAATATGATTTTCAAAAGACATATTGCTGTCTAATATAACACCCAGATTTTTGAGTGTAGAGGAAGTAACAGTACATTTTATAAATACTGTATATACATTTTCCTTAAATCATCTTGGTGACCCATTTTTTAAGTCTCAGGGTTTGAAAACCACTGATCTATAGTACCAGAGTGAAGGACCCTCACCACATTATCTTTTTATTTGTCACAGTAAAGTGCAATCATGGGAGATGGTGAAATGGAGTGTTTCGGCCGGCGGCCGTTTACCTCCGGAAGCCTGAAAGAGAGAGAATCGAGGCTCAGAACACCCCCTTTGATTTTTTATTTGTGTTCTTTGTGGCAGAGCCAGAAGAGATGTACCTGAAGGGTACTCTTGTTAGTAAAGAGGGTGGCAAAGCTACTGTCAAAACTCACAGTGGGAAAGTAAGTACAATTAGAAAAAGTGTTGATCCTCTGTAAAACAATTTAGCATGATACTATGCCACGTGAATCAAACATTTTAATTTTTTGTAAATGTCTCACTTTTTAGACACTCACAGTAAAAGAAGCTGAAATCTTCCCCATGAATCCTCCCAAGTTTGACAAAATTGAGGACATGGCCATGATGACCCACCTCAAAGAACCTGCTGTGCTGTACAACCTCAAAGAGCGTTATGCAGCATGGATGATCTACGTAAGTCTAAATCAATCATGTTTTCTTCCTAGTATGGGACGGCAACATTGTAAAACTGGACTATCTATCTCCGTTTCAGACCTACTTTGGCTTGTTCTGCGTCACTGTCAATCCATACAAGTGGCTCCCAGTGTACGACGCAGTTGTTGTGGCTGGATACAGAGGCAAAAAGAGGATTGAAGCCCCACCTCACATCTTCTCCATCTCTGACAATGCCTACCAGTTCATGCTCACTGGTAAGTGGGGATATAAATTTTCAATCCAATTTGCAAACCAATGAAAAAGAATGTGATCATCTTAGAAGTGTGCTTATACAGGTCCTTCTCAAAAAATGAGCATATTGTGATAAAAGTTCATTATCTTCCATAATGTAATGATAAAAATTAAACTTTCATATATTTTAGATTCATTGCACACCAACTGAAATATTTCAGGTCTTTTATTGTTTTAATAATGTTGTTTTTTGGCATACAGCTCATGAAAACCCAAAATTCCTATCTCAAAAAATTAGCATATTTCATCCGACCAATAAAAGAAAAGTGTTTTTAATTACAAAAAAAGTCAACCTTCAAATAATTATGTTCAGTTATGCACTCAATACTTGGTCGGGAATCCTTTTGCAGAAATGACTGCTTCAATGCGGCGTGGCATGGAGGCAATCAGCCTGTGGCACTGCTGAGGTGTTATGGAGGCCCAGGATGCTTCGATAGCGGCCTTAAGCTCATCCAGAGTGTTGGGTCTTGCGTCTCTCAACTTTCTCTTCACAATATCCCACAGATTCTCTATGGGGTTCAGGTCAGGAGAGTTGGCAGGCCAATTGAGCACAGTAATACCATGGTCAGTAAACCATTTACCAGTGGTTTTGGCACTGTGAGCAGGTGCCAGGTCGTGCTGAAAAACGAAATCTTCATCTCCATAAAGCTTTTCAGCAGATGGAAGCATGAAGTGCTCCAAAATCTCCTGATAGCTAGCTGCATTGACCCTGCCCTTGTTAAAACACAGTGGACCAACACCAGCAGCTGACATGGCACCCCAGACCATCACTGACTGTGGGTACTTGACACTGGACTTCAGGCATTTTGGCATTTCCTTCTGCCCAGTCTTCCTCCAGACTCTGGCACCTTGATTTCCGAATGACATGCAAAATTTGCTTTCATCCGAAAAAAGTACTTTGGACCACTGAGCAACAGTCCAGTGCTGCTTCTCTGTAGCCCAGGTCAGGCGCTTCTGCCGCTGTTTCTGGTTCAAAAGCACACGCCTGTGCACGGTGGCTCTGGATGTTTCTACTCCAGACTCAGTCCACTGCTTCCGCAGGTCCCCCAAGGTCTGGAATCGGTCCTTCTCCACAATCTTCCTCAGGGTCCCGGTCACCTCTTCTCGTTGTGCAGCGTTTTTTTTGCCACACTTTTTCCTTCCCACAGACTTCCCACTGAGGTGCCTTGATACAGCACTCTGGGAACAGCCTATTCGTTCAGAAATTTCTTTCTGTGTCTTACCCTCTCGCTTGAGGGTGTCAATGATGGCCTTCTGGACAGCAGTCAGGTCGGGAGTCTTACCCATGATTGCGGTTTTGAGTAATGAACCAGGCTGGGAGTTTTTAAAAGCCTCAGGAATCTTTTGCAGGTGTTTAGAGTTAATTAGTTGATTCAGATGATTAGGTTAATAGCTCGTTTAGAGAACCTTTTCATGATATGCAAATTTTTTGAGATAGGAATTTTGGGTTTTGATGAGCTGTATGCCAAAATCATCAGTATTAAAACAATAAAAGACCTGAAATATTTCAGTTGGTGTGCAATGAATCTAAAATATATGAAATATATGAGATAATTTTTATCATTACATTATGGAAAATAATGAACTTTTATCACAATATGCTAATTTTTTGAGAAGGACCTGTATTGTGTTAAACATGAGCCTGCCTATATTTTGATAAATTTACAATAAAAAAAAAAAAAGTGGTTTAGTGGTTTAACATAAAATAACACTATGAACTTATTTCAGACAGGGAGAATCAATCTATCCTGATTACATAAGTAGTCTATGATCATTAAAAGGTTTTTGTATAGCAACTTAAATTATTGAATGTGTTTCCATGCACTTATTCAAACATTTTTCGCAGAAACCAGCACTCTGAAACATGTTAAAGTGAAGGCTGTTTAGTCAATTGAGAGAAAGCAGCTTTAAAACCTATTTCGCTGGAGAGTGCAACTTACATGAACATGTGAATGCATAAGCGTCATTCTAATAGGCATGTGCTGGGAAAAAAATAGGATAACTAATGTAAAAAATAAAAATGTGTGGAAAGAAAGCAGTGTTCTTACAGTGTTGCTTGAATACGAGGATTAGACAATGCCAATAAAACCATGCATGTACATATGAATGCCGGTTTCACATCAGATTAATCAGGTTTCTGGTGTGAATGAAAATGCAGTGCCTGAAGATTAAAGAAGCACTTACGTAAATGCTAACATTTCAAACAAGTCATTTCTAATATTCTAAAATATGTTCTTTTCCATCTTTTCCACTCTGGTGCAGGAAAGACTGTCAACACCAAACGTGTGATACAGTTCTTTGCAACAATCGCTGTGTCTGGAGCAAGGAAAGCAGAACCTGTCCCTGGCAAAATGCAGGTGACTAAACTAAATCAAACATCATCCAAAGCACAGTGACAGAATTATTCTACATGATGAAATTATGTACTACAAACCAAACATGGTTATTGACGTCCATGGTAATCACAATATAATCATGGGTTTGATAAGCCACTCACATTCAGACATGTACAACAGTGCTCCTGTTCACACCTTTCACTCCTCAAGTATTTTATTATTGATCTCTTTCTCTGTAGTGTGACAGTCCACTCTTCAGAAAAGTGATGGTTTGGGAGATAATACCTCAGAAGATCCTGTAAGCCCTGAAGCAACCAGTCCTTCAAACATTATCAAATATCTTAAGTTCTTTCTGTGTAAATTCAATTTAGGATGGAATTATGAATAATTACAAGAGTTTTCTTTACAAGCAGTGGGCTTTGGAAAAGTACTGAGATGAATAAAATCTGAGGTTTAACTGCAGACTTTTCTTGTGTGATAGAACTCATGATAGAATGGATGTGAAGTCAGTAAGCTTACTGAAGTGAAATGGGTATACCATAACTGAATAGTTTATTGTGAACATGGAACGATCAGGACAGGGATCTGAAGTCAAAACTATTAATGTGATTTGACATGAAACACCTGAGATCAGGACAGGGATCTGAAGTCATAACTGTATTAATGTAATTTGACATGAAACACCTGAGATCAGGACAGGGATCTGAAGTCATAACTGTATTAATGTAATCTGACATGAAACACCTGAGATCTGGACAGGGATCTGAAGTCATAACTGTTAATGTAATTTGACATGAAACACTGAGATCAGGACAGGGATCTGAATATAACTGTATTAATGTAGTTTGACATGAAACACTGAGATCAGGACAGGGATCTGAATATAACTGTATTAATGTAATCTGACATGAAACACTGAGATCAGGACAGGGATCTGAAGTCATAACTGTATTAATGTAGTTTGACATGAAACACTGAGATCAGGACAGGGATCTGAATGTAACTGTATTAATGTAATCTGACATGAAACACCTGAGATCAGGACAGGGATCTGAAGTCATAACTGTTAATGTAATTTGACATGAAACACTGAGATCAGGACAGGGATCTGAATATAACTGTATTAATGTAATTTGACACGAAACACCTGAGATCAGGACAGGGATCTGAATGTAACTGTATTAATGTAATCTGACATGAAACACCTGAGATCAGGACAGGGATCTGAAGTCATAATTGGTTTTTCTGTAGAATCTTTATATTACTATCACTCTCTGTTGTTTAAAGTGATAAAATATAACTTAATTCCCACCATATTTCTGATATTATCTATCAATCTAATCTGATTAATTTGATCGTTCACTTTTATTTTAAATCCGCGAGTGCAGTGCACCTGCATCGCATTAGCACTCGTTAGCTTGTCATTAGCGTTTCCATTTGTGCCTATCGCTGTTTTCTTTCCTCCTCTCCTCTCTCTCGTTACTCTCTCTCTCCGGTTTTCACAAGTTCATCAAACAACTGTGGTAAGAACCTTTCATCAAGCACGGTGAGTAATGGCTTCTCCTGCTATTGTTATTTGCACTGCTTGCCACATGTATAGTTTATCTATCTCTGTCGGTGATGAGGGATTCACATGTGATAAATGCAGGGAAATGGTTAGGCTGACAGAGAAGATTTCCGAATTAGAGACACGCATCGAAACTTTAATTGAGGACAGTAAGAATGTGAGGGCTCTAGATACGGCTTTGGATGCGTCTAGCTCAGGGAGTCCTTTACATTGTTCGGTTCCGGTAACAGCACCTCTGCAGTAGGGCAACTGGGTGACTGTGAGACGGCATAGTCGGGGGTCAAAACACCACTCTTCTGTTCCGATCAAAACATTAAACAGGTTCTCCCCACTCAGTGAAGCACCCACTGAGAAACCTGATGAAAGTGCTCTAGTTATTGGCGATTCTATTGTAAGGAATGTGAAAATAGAGACACCAGCCACCATAGTCCAATGTTTACCGGGAGCCAGAGCGCCTGACATCTTAGCAAATTTAAAAGTGCTGGCTAATGCTAAACGTAAATACAGTAAGATTGTTATTCATGCCGGTGCTAATGATGTTCGACTTCGCCAGTCGGAGATCACTAAAAATAACATTAAAGAGGTGTGTGAACTTGCAAGCACGATGTCAGACAGTGTAATATGCTCTGGTCCCCTCCCTGCTTACCGTAGTGATGAGATACATAGCAGACTGTCGTCACTCAATGGCTGGATGTCTAAGTGGTGCCTGCAGAATAACATAGGTTTCATAGACAATTGGACAAGCTTTTGGGGCAGACCTGACCTGTTGAAAAGAGATGGTCTTCATCCCTCCTGGGGTGGTGCCGCTTTTCTTTCTAGAAATATGGCACATAGTCTTAGAGTTTGAACTTGACTAACTGGGGCCCAGGTCAGGAAGCAGACAGACTGGCTAAACCGACCGTCTGCTAGCTGCCTCACGTCACAGAAGTCAGTTAATTCTTAGCACATAGAGACTCTTTCACCTAGATATCACACTATAGAGACTGTGTCTGTTCCCCGGGCTAGAAAATACAAAAAACGTCCAAACCAATTTAAGAGCAACAATTTAATTGAGGTTCAACAAATAAAAAACAGATACAATACGGATAAACAAATGATAAATCTTGGCTTATTGAATATCAGGTCCCTTTCTACGAAAGCACTTTTTGTAAATAATATGATCACTGATCATAATCTAGATGCACTCTGTTTGACAGAAACCTGGCTAAAACCTGATGATTACATTGTTTTAAATGAGTCTACACCCCAAGATTACTGTTATAAACATGAGCCACGTCCAAAAGGTAAAGGGCGAGGTGTTGTTTCAATTTATAACAATGTTTTCAGGATTTCTCAGAGGGCAGGCTTCAAGCATAACTCGTTTGAAGTATTGGTGCTTAATATAACATTATCCAGAGAAACAAATGTTCCCTTTCAAGGGAACTTCGAACTGCGTCCTCTAGGGGTCACTATGGGGAACACCTCGTCGTGACCCGTGTCTGAAGCATACAATGAAAAAACACCAACGAGTTGGCCGGCGACAGCCTCTGACGTCACTACCGGTGCGACTATAAAACAGGCACCGGGAAAACACGTCATTCTCTTCTTCGTCTTCACTGACTGTTTTGTTTGAAGCGTGCATCTGAAAGAACCGGTAAGAGCGCTCATTCTCTGTCTATCATGGCGACAACTAGCAAGCGTTTAGACAATGTATGCATCCGTGTCGGCGTTATTTGACACCCGATGACACACACGATCTTTACGTGATTTGTTTGGGTAAAGAGCACGCACACGATGTCTTTGAGGAGGCAATCTGTGTGCATTGTGAGCGTTTTTTCAAGGAAAAAGCTCCGCTCTCGTTCGTCTCTCTTTCCGAGGAAAAAAAAAAAAAAAAGGCAGCCATCTGCTTCCCGCGGTTCAGGACCCGCCGCTGCTGAGACACGGAGGAGAATGAGCTTGTGAGAATTTCAGGTGGATCTGTCTGAATGGTTTAAAGAGGAACTTTCCCTTTCGCGCTCATAATGGCGGCGGACGAGAGAGAGCCTCGGGAGGATGATGTTATATCTTTAACACTTTCTGATACTGAGGTTAGTGCTCTGCTGGGTTTTTACACAGGAAAAGCAGGAGATATTTAAGGATGGTGAAGAAGCTGAGGCTGAGCCTTCTCAATTCTCCTGCCCTGCGTATGTAGAGCTGTTGGAGGTTATGGATCGCGCCTCGATGAACGTTATCTTTCTGAACATAGCCCTCCAGCTCAGGTGAGCCTTCCATTTCTGCCTGATCTCCATACAGAGATCGAAAGGAAATGAAAGAGGCCATTTTCTTCTCACATCCATCGGTTTCAGCATAAGAGTTTTGCCGACATCGAGGCAGTGCGCGAAAACGGCTATGAGAGGATGCTCCCTGTAGAAAGAGCTTTCATTCTGCGGGGGAGACATCATCTCTTAATCTCCCTCCTTGCCATCTAAGCCCCTTCAAGCAATGCATCTTGTTTTTGGATGTTTTGTCTAAAATCTGCAAACTGAACCAGACTTTATGCCACATGCCCTGACATTTGTGCATTTTTCAGTTTCTTATAAATATCTAAATGGCTAAAGTCTAATCTCACTGTAATCAGCACAAACTAGGCTATAATAATATGTGAGCAGCATGTATGTACATGATTGTGTTTTTGAGAAAAAAAAAATGTTATGCGTGGTCAGTGAAAAACTAAAAAATGTTAAATCACTTGAATAAGGCAATAAAACACATACAGAAAATTGGTTCCCAGGAATTTTGAGAACTGGAGCTTGTAGCCTAGAATTTTTTTTTTTCTAAATGATGTGAAAATCATCTTGTTTACTCACTTACAGAAAACAATATATTGATTTAAATTTTCTAAGACACTTTTTGTTGGTAAAAGTCATATGAGAGTAGGCGTCAACTATCATGAATTCACACCTGAGAAGACAAAGGCCTGCATAATGAGCTGCATAATGAGCCATTCAGTCAGGTTTGTCACTGAGAGGGAAGAGTTACAAGAAAGAATGTGAGGACAAAATAAATGTATATAATTTTATGTTTGTAGTTTATTTAGAATATATTTAATTATCCCACAACATAATTTAATATTCACTTGTGAGTGCAGTTAAACAGTTTATTAGGAAAAATCAGAGCTGACTTTCAAACTGAATTTTTTGCATCATTACTCCAGTCACACAATCCTTCAGAAATCCTTTTAACAATCTTATTTTCTACAAAAAAAAATTTATTGTTATTATTTTATTTATTATCATCATTATTATTATTATTATTATTATTATTATTATTAATGTTGAAAAGAGCTGAGAATATTTTTTTTAGGTTTTTTAGGGGGGATAAATTGAATGAACAGCAATGATTGTTACATTTGTTACAGTTACATTTATTGTTACATTTATATTATTTACATCAAGCTTTTGAATGGTATAGTAGTGTGTATTGTTATTGAAACTTCATAATATTTCACTTGATTATACATTTAGTCAGGAATTATAGTTTGGAAAAAGTCTTTGGGAAAAAGTCTAACTAGTAAAATGTTTACACGTTATGTGAAAACTAGTACAAGTATATAAATAAATAAAAAGAGACTTACTCATGTTTATGATCTCTGCTGAATAAAGTGCTTCATTCTTTTTTCTGAGGAAATCCAAATCTCAAATCCTCAACCACATCACATCTTTTTGGGGTGAATTATGTATTATTCCTCTCATCGCGAAGCAAACAGTAAAATATAAAAAAAACTTGAAGAACAATCTCGCTGCGTTGTCTTCTGTTGTGTGGGCGTATTCAAAAGCCGCGCGCTTCAGTGAAACATTTGAATCTCAAAAGCGCGCTCGGCGCGGGGGCGTGGTCGCATTAGAAGATAATGAAGGGAGAAGTGAAAAACGGACATCGCGTTGTTTTCATATAGATTACTTTATCACAGAATATTTGTTTTCAGCAGCACTTGTTTAGTTTAAAAGTAGACATGTCAGGCTTTCTATAGATATCTCTCTCATGTCTCGTCGTTGAATATTCACTGAGTTACAGTTCATTTTAATGACGCGTTTGTAACTGAAGATCAGCGCAGACAAAGGCTGCAGACAGCACTCCTTGTTTGTTATCTTTATTTTATAAGTGCACAAAGTTTTGTTGTTATTATGTCTGTATACAAAAAAAAGTAGACCCTTTACAGATTCGATTGATGTATTGCTCTTATCTGTACGATCAAAACTGAAAGTGTAATTTAAGTTCTTTTCGGGGTTATCAGGAGAAAATACCCCAAAACGCGTATACGCGTTAATCGACTTCAGAGGGTTAAATGGCAAGGCATACGCAGCAGCAGGTCAGGCTGTGGCTTTATTACAAAATAAATGCTTCAAGCATATCAGACTGATCTGCTAAGAGACCTGGATAGAGGCGAACGCCTTTTTCCTGATCAGGTAGCCGAGCTGCGCCGCACCACAGGCCTCTCTCCGGGCTACCAAGCAGGCCGCCTCTGCCAAGCGCAGGACTATGGCGGCCATGGTGATGGCGGAGAGACTTCTGTGGATGAACCTGGCAGACATCGGGAAGAAAGATAAGGCTTTCTTCTCGAAGCTCAGGTTTCGCCTTCTGAACTTTTCGGTATTTCCGTTGAGACGTGATCGAGAAGTTCGGGAAGACGAAGGCGCACTCCACTGCTTTCAGTTCCACGAAGGTCCAGGTCTGAGCCCGAACAACATAGGGATCCTGGCCTGTCTCGATCTGAGGATCAAAGACGGGCACAGAAGGCTAGTGTCGCGACTCGCGCTCCTCCCCCACCTGCGGGCAGGGTTAAGAGGAATTGTGGGTCACAAGGGGGTAAGCAGGACCTAAGGGATGTGATCCAGACGAGGCAGCGTTCTCGTCTGAGTCAGAGTGATACTGAGGTATCTACTCGTTCCCTTTAGGGATTTTTAATTTCTGCTTTTATCCTCCCCTTACTAATTCCCCTGTAACCACCAGCTCTCCACCTGATCGAGGTTAGGTGGAAACCTCTAAACGCATAACAGTCTCCTATGCTGGACCTATAATGTTCTTGGCTGGTTCTATGTTCATAGCAACCACCTTACTGATGGTCCGGACTAAAAGGAGGCGCCCCTTGAGCGGGGCTCCAGCGCAGGAGGGTGGGAAAAAAATAACCCTTTCTTTATATACTTATGTGTAAATTGCTGGTTGTTATGTGTCTACTAATAAACTCTGTGAGTTTCATTTGCAGTGCTCAGTTACAGTGTTTACTAAACACTCGTCAGCACCAGCCATCCGGCTTCATGTTCCGGTATTAGGCGGCTGAGATCACAGGTTTCTGCGGGAGCCTCCTTGATCATCAGGCCTGGCACAGCACTGCAGGGAATTTCATGGATGTCCCGCCAGGTCACCCTGAGGGGTCTCCTGGCCGCTTAGGTGCTGTCCCATCCAGCGGGAAGTGAAGGTGGCAGTTACAGAAGTCTTCGTGTATATGCTGCCTCAGGTGATGCTCCCCTCGCTAGAGGTTTGTAAAACTTGAGCTTGCCTCTCCCGTGCGGTTCAGCGCCTCTGCGATGCTTAGGAACCTTTAGGTACACACGCTAAGCTCTGTGTACTTTCTGAAAGCCACATGGTGGTCAGTGTGCACGTGAACACTTTGCACACTTTCTAAAAATCCACGTATTGGTAAGTGTGCATGCAAGACTCTGCGCACTTTCTGAAATCCTGTATGGTAAGGGTTACGCGCTCCGCCTCATTCCCTTTCATGAGATGATTAGACCTTGGTTCCTTGGGCTCCATTCAGCCAGTGTGTATTTGTTTATACACGTCAAGCATCGCTTCCCTCAACATGAGGGGCTATTCGGGCGATTCTCGTGGTAGTTTAGCAGCGCTCCCCTTTTCCAAGAAGGGTCGCCTATGAGCGTGCTACTCTGGATTCAGGAGTTCTCCTCTCATATGAGACTGAGTTCACTGTTTTTCCCAGAGCGCTCCAGCATTATTTCCACAGATCGAGTTGATGACTCTCAAACATACTTTTTTGAGATGCACCATTCCATCTATGAGCTGCTCTATCAGAGTGCCACGAGAGCCCTTCCATAGAATAGTATTTGAAAATCCATGCTATGGTAAGTGTGCACGTGAAGTCTTTGCACACTTTCTGAAATCCACACTGTGGTAAGTTCGCATGCTAGTATTCTGCGTTCTTTCTAAAATCCTATATGGTGAGGGCTTTGCGCGGTTGCTTCGCGCCCTTTCTTGAGTTGGTAAAAGCCCCGTTCATCTTGGGCACCACTCCACCCATGTATCCCAGGATACTTATCTAAACAGGGTGTTGCTACTGGAGATCTGTTGAGACAGCTCCTTCAGCAAGCTTTTGCGGAAGCAAGCTGTAGCCCCTGTGTGACAGGCAAGACTTAGTATAAAATGCTAGGTTCCTAGCCGTATCCCTTTAAAGGAATCTTTCCTGATTCCAAGCCTTTATCTCTACCACCGGGCCGAGGCCCTAACAATTAAGTTGGGTATGTAGCTTAGGCCTTTGGCCGTAAGGTGTATTGTCACAGACAGCCGTCTAAACGTCCCGGGGGCAACTCCCATTGAAATGGTAGAGTTGGTACTTAGTGTTCACCATGATTCTGGCCTGCACTCTCCCCTCAGCACGGCGGCGTGGGTATACTGTTCCCCATAGCGACCCCTAGAGGACGCAGTTCGAAGTTCCCTTGAAAGGGAACGTCTCAGGTTACGAATGTAACCATGGTTCCCTGAGTAGGGAATGAGACACCGCGTCCTCTAGCTCCCTGCCATGCTTCGGACGCAAGCTTCAGACGAAGAAGTGAATGACATGTTTTCCCGGTGCCTGTTTTATAGTCGCACCGGTAGTGACGTCAGAGGCTGTCGCCGGCCAACTCGTTGATGTTTTTTCATTGTATGCTTCAGACACGGGTCACAACGAGGTGTTTCCCATAGCGACCCCTAGAGGACACAGTGTCTCGTTCCCTACTCAGGGAACCATGGTTACATTCGTAACCTGAGACGTTAATGATAAATCCCCTGTGATGTTTGTACTGGCTACTGTATACAGGCCACCAGGGCACCATACAGACTTTATTAAAGAGTTTGCTGATTTTACATCCGAGTTAGTGCTGGCTGCAGATAAAGTTTTAATTGTTGGTGATTTTAATATCCATGTTGATAATGAAAAAGATGCATTGGGATCAGCATTTATAGACATTCTGAACTCTATTGGGGTTAGACAACACGTCTCAGGACCTACTCATTGTCGAAATCATACTCTAGATTTAATACTGTCACATGGAATTGATGTTGATGGTGTTGAAATTATGCAGCCAAGCGATGATATCTCAGATCATTATTTAGTTTTGTGCAAACTTCATATAGCTAAAACTGTAAATTCCACTTCTTGTTACAAGTATGGTAGAACCATCACTTCTACCACAAAAGACTGCTTTTTATGTAATCTTCCTGATGTATCCCAATTCCTTGGCATATCCAAAACCTCAGAACAACTTGATGATGTAACAGAAACTATGGACTCTCTCTTTTCTAGCATTTTAAATACAGTTGCTCCTTTACGCTTAAGGAAGGTTAATGAAAACAGTCTGACGACGTGCTGTAATGAGCACACTCGCACCCTAAAGAGAGCAGCCCGGAAAATGGAGCGCAGCTAGAGGAAAACAAAACTAGAAGTATTTCGTATTGCTTGGAGGGAAAGTAACCTATCTTACAGAAAAGCATTAAAAACTGCTAAATCTGATTAATTTTTGTCTCTTTTAGAAGAAAATAAACATAACCCCAGGTATTTATTCAATACAGTGGCTAAAATAACGAAAATTAAAGCATCAACAAGTGTTGACATTTCTCAATATCACAGCAGTAATGACTTTATGAACTACTTTACTTCTAAAGTCGATACTATTAGAGATAAAATTGTAAGCATGCAGCCATCAGCTACAGTATCACATCAGACAGTGCACTATAGATCCCCTGAGGAACAGTTCCACTCATTCTCTACTGTAGGAGAGGAAGAAATGTATAAACTTGTTAAATCATCTAAACCAACAACATGTATGTTAGACCCTATTCCATCTAAGCTCCTAAAAGAGGTGCTTCCAGAAGTCATAGATGCTCTTCTGACTATTATTAATTCCTCATTGTTATTAGGGTATGTCCCAAAATCCTTCAAACTGGCTGTTATTAAGCCTCTCATCAAAAAAACCACAACTTGACCCCAAAGAACTAGTTAATTATAGACCGATCTCGAATCTCCCTTTTCTTTCAAAGATACTAGAAAAGGTAGTATCCTCACAATTATATTCCTTCTTAGAGAAAAATGGCATCTGTGAGGATTTCCAGTCAGGATTTAGACCGTATCATAGCACTGAGACTGCTCTCCTTAGAGTTACAAATTACCTGCTCTTATCATCTGATCGTGGTTGTATCTCTCTATTAGTGCTATTGGATCTTAGTGCTGCGTTCGACACTATTGACCACACCATTCTTTTGCATAGACTAGAACACTTTTTGGCCTTAATGGAAGTGCATTAGCATGGTTTAAATCGTACTTATATGACCGCCATCAATTCGTAGCAGTGAATGAAGAGGTATCATATCGTTCACAAGTGCAGTATGGAGTACCGCAAGGCTCAGTACTAGGGCCGTTACTCTTCACGCTTTACATGTTACCCTTGGGAGATATCATCAGGAAACACGGTGTTAGCTTTCACTATTATGCTGATGATACTCAGCTCTATATTTCTTCACGGCCTGGCGAAACATACCAATTTGAAAAACCTAACGGAATGCATAGTCGATATAAAAAACTGGATGACGAGTAATTTCTTACTGCTAAATTCTGAAAAAACAGAGGTGTTAATTATAGGGCCTAAAAGCTCTGCATGTAATAACCTAGAACACTGTCTAAGCCTTGATGTCTGTTCTGTCAATTCTTCGTCATCAGTTAGGAACCTAGGTGTGCTATTTGATAGCAACCTTTCCTTAGAACGCCACGTTTCTAGCATTTGTAAAACTGCATTTTTCCATCTCAAAAATATATCTAAATTATGGCCTATGCTCACAATGTCAAATGCAGAAATGTTAATCCGTGCGTTTATGACCTCAAGGTTAGACTATTGTAATGCTCTATTGGGTGGTTGTTCTGCACGCTTAATAAACAAACTCCAGTTAGTCCAAAATGCAGCAGCTAGAGTTCTTACTAGAACCAGGAAGTATGATCATATTAGCCCGGTCCTGTCAACACTGCACTGGCTCCCTATCAAACATTGTATAGATTTTAAAATCTTGCTTATTACTTATAAAGCCCTGAATAGTTTAGCACCTCAGTATTTGAACGAGCTCTTGTTACATTATAGTCCTTCACGTCCGCTCCGTTCTCAAAACTCTGGCAATTTGATAATACCTAGAATATCAAAGTCAACTGCGGGCGGCAGATCCTTCTCCTATTTAGCGCCCAAACTCTGGAATAACCTACCCTAACAATGTTCGGGAGGCAGACACACTCTTGCAGTTTAAATCTAGATTAAAGACCCATCTCTTTAACCTGGCTTACATATAACATACTAATACACTTCTAATATCCAAATCCGTTAAAGGATTTTTAGGCTGCATTAATTAGGTAAACCGGAACCGGGAACACTTCCCATAACATCCGATGTACTTGCTACATCATTAGAAGAATGGCATCTATGCTCATATTAGTCTGTTTCTCTCTTATTCCGAGGTCACCGTAGCCACCAGATCCAGTCTGTATCCAAGTCAGAGGGTCACTGCAATCACCCGGATCCAGTACGTATCCAGATCAGATGGTGGATCAGCACCTAGAAAGGACCTCTACAGCCCTGAAAGACAGAGGAGACCAGGACTAGAGCCCCAGAGACAGATCGCCTGTAAAGACCTTGTCTCAGACGACCACCGGGACAAGACCACGGGAAACAGATGATTCTTCTGCACAACCTGACTTTGCTGCAGCCTGGAATTGAACTGCTGGTTTCGTCTGGTCAGAGGAGAACTGGCCCCCCAACTGAGCCTGGTTTCTCCCAAGGTTTTTTCTCCATTCTCTCACTGATGGAGTTTTGGTTCCTTGCCGCTGTTGCCTCTGGCTTGCTTAGTTGGGGACACTTCATTTAAAGCGATATCGTTGACTTGATTGCAAATTATTGCACAGATACTATTTAAACTGAACTGAGCTGCATGATGACATCACTGAATTCAATGATGAACTGCCTTTAACTGTCACTGCCTTTGAACTGTTGTCATTTTGCATTGCTTTGATGCAATCTTTTTTGTTTAAAGCCTAATTAGATGTTGTTCTTGACTAACTGTATTGCTAATTGACGCAATCTTTTTATCTGACTTTTTTGTTTAAAGCGCTATATAAATAAAGATGACTTGACTTGACTTGACTAACTGTATTAATGTAATCTGACATGAAAAACCTGAGATCAGGACAGGTATCTGAATATAACTGTATTAATGTAATTTGACATGAAACACTGAGATCAGGACAGGGATCTGAATATAACTGTATTAATGTAATTTGACATGAAACACCTGAGATCAGGACAGGTATCTGAATATAACTGTATTAATGTAATTTTACACGAAACACCCTCGATAGCGGAAAGGTTACCTTAAGTTGTAACAGTATGAATATAATATGAAAAACACCCATGATCTCGGAGAAGTAACGCTGTTTGAAGCAATTTTAGCAAACGGCTTTCCTCCCAATCTGCGCATGATCTTGACCTATGCAAATTATCAAATAGGCCACGCCTGCCCGATGACGCAATATCTGTTACGCTGTTCTGAAATCCCTGGAAAAAAGTGCTAGCCAAGAGGTTTGTGTGTGTGTGTGTGTGGGTGGGTGGGTGTGATTTACATGCAAGGGCAAAACATCTATCCTGACATCTATATTTAGCACAGACCTTGTTTTTGTATAAATAGAAACCCCCTATTATAAAAACCCACAGAAATTGCCATCAGATACCCAACAAGCACTAAATGGTGAAATTATGTGTTTAAATAAACAGTTTAATAAAAGCAAAAAAAATAAAAAATAAAGCTTACAAAAGGGTTTTCAAAGCGATGTCACACTTACAGATGGGTTAGAGAATTTCTTGTCATGATTAAAGTGACCAAAATTAATTATCACTTTATTGTTAAAATGTGCTGGAAATGTTCAAAAAGTACTGACACATAAATCTTTTCACCAAGTTTTATATTTAAAATCAAAAAACAACAAATAAAATGACTTTTTGTTTGCATAAACACTAAAACAATAACATTACCAATGATGTCTGGACAACGTGACTGACAGCAGTTTATCTAATAACGTGTAAGGAATGTTCAAATAAAGCTTTGAAAAGGTTTCATAAAATGGTAAACCTCTTAAATAAAGTGTTTTCAAAATGATAACTGATTAATAAATGATTGTGTGTATTTTATATGACCATAAATAATTCTAGATAGCTTATCTAAAATGTTTAAATGTGTAGAATCCACATGAGCTTGTTTTTCATCAACTGGTCATAACTTTACAGCAGGGCATGCAAATTTGGTTCGTTTTTTGGCCAAAGAAAAACTGCACTGAGACTGTTACTTAAAACTGTGCTTTATGCTGGACAGTATTTATTTATCATAAATTGTTCAAATCGTGGTAATCGAATTTTTGATGATACTAAAAATATGAAGATGTGATATTTTGGTAATCGTTAATCGTTTCATCCCTACACCAGAACAATCATTTTGGGTTCACATTATTCTAATAATCTTTTTAAAAATAATCTGCAGAACTTTTTCTACTATATTTTTAAGTTGTGCCATTTAAAGTTTTCCTGGATTTAAAGGTTCTTTGTGAAACCATCAGTGCCAATAAAGAACCTTCATTATTAAGAGTGTGAAGCTGCAGAACGTTTTACACACAAATACACATCATGAAACACAGATTCAGTCAGGTTTATCAGCTGCGTCAAGGAGCATCGTTACGGGACAGGTTTGAAAGCGCATGTATATTCAACATGTAGCTATCAGCTCTTTCTTTGACTAGAACTGGAGATTCATAGTTCAGCATGTGAACTTTAGATTCATTGATTCATTATTAAAAATATGAACTGTAAATGAATTTGAGATTCAAAAGTGCATAATTAAACGTGTAAACTAGATTAGTAATTAAGCGTATTAACTTTAGATTTATGGATTCAGTATTACTCTGCTCAGTTTGGAGAAGCGTGACTCTTGACTCACTTCACGTTACACTTTCACATTCAAATTTGGGCATTGAAACTGAAGCTGGAAAATGTCTGGTTGTGTTGGACGTTCAGGTCTCGGGTTACTACCTAACACTGTGTTTGTCTGGTTTTAGGGTTACACATCAATGTAATGCTGGAATCAATTTCAAATTCAGATACACATGCTTTAACGTCTTCAGGCAATATGACTGTTTTAACTGCAGGCAGCACAACTCTTCAGACCTAGCTGGTTAAAATCAATCCTGTCCACATTCCTGCACCGTACTGTAGTCATTATCTGGAAGACGTGGTCGCTGCTCGTTAGAAGAGTGTCTTCAGTGATCATGCTTCAGTATCTCTTTATCTGGCCAACGGCAGAAACACAAAGTGTGTTTGTTACAGTGTCAGCAGGCATTTGAGTCAAATGGTGTAGTCTGGGCCATTTTTGTCACTGAGATTCGCCCTGAACGTGTGACATATTTCCACACACGTGTAAACAGTTGCTGTGATTTTAACTGAACGTGTGACCCTCGCAGTGAAAAACGCCCACAGACGTGAACAAACTGAAGAGGTTTGTGAGAAGTTTCAGGGGCTCTGGTGGGTGGGGCTGTGGCTATGAGGGGCGGGGCTTGTTCTGAGCACCTGATGCAGGTGAAGGTGTCTAGATTCAGCTCAGCGCTTCCTTCTTCCTCTTTCTGTAACGGATCAGAACTTTTCTTCTCCATCTGACCGTAAACAGATGATGTCTATAAACTCTAGCTTCATAAAGTGTCTTTTTGTGACATTCGTGTGTGTGTGTGTGTGTGTCATATTGGCAGGTCATTTGACTTCAAACCCCTCAGTTGAAAGATGAGGATAAATCTCTGTCTGTAACACTCTTGAAAGTGTCCACTTTTTATATATATTTTCTGTTTCATTATAATTGTATTTAAAACTTTTGTAATGTTTTTGCCATTTTTATTTGTTTTGAGTATTTCTTTTCATATTTAAAAAATGTGTTGTTTTTAATTCACTTTATTTAAGTTTTAGCTATTATAGTACAAGTTAAACTTGATGAAAATAAGACACATTGCTTTGGCAACTGGCTGAAAAAAATAAGTTTGATTTTTCAGATTTTATTTTAGGTAATATTTATTTCAAGTATAACAATCTTTTTAAAAATGGGTTTTTGTTTCTAGTGTAGAACAACAGAAGTCTGTGAACTGAGCTCCTCCAGGTGTGTGAGTGTGTGTGTGTGTGAGAGAGAGTGTGTGTGTGTGTGTGTGTGTGTGTGCCTGAGAGAGAGAGAGAGAGAGAGAGAGAGTGTGTGTGTGTGTGTGTGTGTGTGTTTGTGTGTTTGAAGCAAATTGCTCTGAATTGCAATGATTGCTATGAATCCGAACGGCAGAACACAGAAAGTCTAGTCACTTATCATTGTTAGATCGGTTAGGATGAACACAAATCATTTCAGTGACTATTGTGATGAACATTATGACTTTGATCTGGTCTCACCTGTCCTTATCATTAGGCCTACTCACTGTTGCAGGTAACTGACTGTCAATAGCTACTTTTAGCATCATTATCATTATCTGTGAAAGTATTTTGTCGATATTAATATATGATGCCTTTGAATTAATTAATTAATTAATTAATTAATCACTACTGTTATCAGGAATTTATTTATTTATTTATTTTGCACTTACAAGACTCTTGCAGTAATGTGTAAGATGTTGTACTGTTGCTTTCAATATACATTCAGACATAACAGAAAAACATTGCTTTTCCTCAAACTCAACAAAGAATTATGAAAACATACATTGCATTGCTGTTTCAACACTTCATTAAACAGCACAACCATTTTAGACACAGATAACAACAAGAAATGTTTCTTGAGCAGCAAGTCAGCTTTTCATGTGAAAATTTACATTTTAAAATATATTAAAATAGAAAACAGATATTTTAAACTAATAATCTTTTACAACATTCGTGTTTTTACTGCTTTTTTGATCAAATCAATTTTGATCTGGCTTTACAGAAACTCGCTGATCAGATCACAGAGACAGAACAACAACACCCGGACTCTGTTTTAATCATTCTTGGGGACTTTAATAAAGCCAATCTCTCCCGTGAACTGCCAAAATACAGACAGCATGTTACATGTCCCACCAGAGACAGTAATATATTGGATCTCTGTTACACCACAATAAAGGATGCAAATCACTCTGTTCCACGAGCAGCTCTGGGGCTGTCTGATCACTGTCTGGTTCATCTTATACCGACCTACAAGCAGAAACTTAAATCTGCCAAACCTGTAGTAAAGACTGTAAAGAGATGGACCAACAAAACAGAGCAGTTATGCATTTGCTGTGGTGATTTCCCCTGTGGTACTGAAGTTAGAAAGTCCAGTATGGTGAGAACACTAGACTCAGCATGACCATGAGGATGAAGAGTGAACATCTGCTGTGTTTCTGTGTTTGATTCAAGAAATGGAAGCGTAAGCGTAAGTTCTACTAGGAAGACTAAATGACACGTCACATTCTAATTAAGGTCTAAACCAATCGGATCTCAACACGAGGTATATAAAAACGCACTACTTGCATCTCATTGTGTCTGCAGATACTGCCGCTGACGTTCAGCGTCTTATCCAAACCAAATGTCACAGCAACCTGTCGTAGTTTGTGATTACTCCGAATCAGATGACGATATTGCGCTACCATCTCCGGCGGCTACCAGGCGTAGCATTCGTCTCCAAAACCGCGATTCTCCATGGACCCAGTGGTCTTCAGAAAGGATTATTAATACACTACAGGCGGCCGGCATTCCTATCAACCAAGATCTATCAAGAGATGATCTGGTCCTTCTGGCATTTAACACGCTGGTTTCCCCACCCGAGTCACCTGCAGATACAGCTCAGTCATTTTCAGCAATGTCAGGGCAATCCAAAACAACTGGAAGGAAGAGGTCAGCTAAATCTTCTTCTCCCCGCCCAGTTAAGAAACACATGACACTCGCGCAGGCATCGCAACCTCTGACCAATTACGGTGCTGTCGATGCCAATACTCAACTTATTCAGGCTGTCAAAAGCCTTTCAGATACTGTTAAGGTTCTAGAATCGAAAATGGCCATCTTCGAGAATGCCGTCACCGGTTGCGCTCCAGGTTCTACTCCATCCTTTTTTAGTTCAGTCTTCCCTACGGCTCCTCATCATGCTTCCGGATCCAACGACCAAATAAGTGCCCCCTCTACATCCCCTGGAGTACAGGCACCTAACCAGTCGGCTAGCACTTCAAGCCAGGACATCAATGCCCCACTATCGTCGTCACATTATAATCTATCTACTGCAGTTCCGGCACAAGCATACGGTAGGCGTTTCGTTTCACCCGCTGCAGTAACAGTGTCACCCCTAACAAGACAAAATATTATTCAAGGAAAAGACATTAACCTAGCTTCATTGCTGCTTCCTTCACCTGCAATAGACCGTCAAATGGTCGACTGTGGTGACGTGGCAGTATACCTCAAAACGTCTGATCCCAGACTGCAACGGAACCTCTCATTCGGCGAATTCGTAATTGCATTCGGTATCTACAGAGATGTCTTATGTGAAGTGTTTCCTAAACGCAGAGAGGAATTAGACCTTTATTTGGCCATGATGGCAGATTTCAATCAAAGGTACGGGGGTACGCTATTCTACGAATATCATAAATCCCTCTCTGCAAAGTCTGCATCTCTCATTACTCTATTCAACTCAAGACTCGACTGGTCAGTCACGGATACTGAACTCTTAGTTCGTCACTTCGGAGGCCAGAAAATTCTGGCATGTCTCATCTGCAGCTCGCACGGTCACTCTGCACCTTTTTGCCCTAAGACTTACAATAAAAAAGATACAGACTCTGTCCATGGTCCTGCAGAAGTAAGCAAAATGTCAGATGCTAGAGTGCGTCCCATTACTAAATTAAACGGTTTTACTTTATGCAATAATTTCAATGAATCTGTGTGTTCGTTCCCTAACTGTAAATTTGCTCATATATGTAGTTTCTGCAAGGATCCTCACCCGAAATCGGTTTGCCCACGGCGGTTCAAGCCTCCTCCCAGAGTGAAAGACTCTACTCGGAAAAAATTCTGAGTGGTCACCCATCTACTCCTATCAATGTCTCAGTACTCTCTTCTTATCTCTTTTCTCACCCTGATCCACTTTTTGCGGATTTCTTAATTACTGGCCTTTCTCAAGGGTTTCGGGTAGGAGTTCTTTCCCCTCTCTCTACTTCTTTCGTATCGAAAAATTTACAGTCTGCTCTAAATGAACCAGAGGTGGTCTCCTTTTTGCTCGAAAAAGAGGTAAATAAAGGTTACGTAATCGGTCCTCTCTCTTCTCCTCCATTTAGTGCCTTTAGGGTTAATTCGCTCGGAGTTGCTACCTGCAAATATTCAGGGAAAAAACGGTTGATTTTCGACATGTCTTCTCCCCATTCTGATTCTATCGCTAGTGTTAATGAACATATTCCCTCCGAGCCTTTTTCTCTTCATTACGCTTCGGTTGATAACGCTATTCAGTTAATCAAATTAGCCGGCCAAGGTGCTTGGCTGGCTAAAGCAGATATCACGGATGCTTTTAAAATTATACCAATTCATCCCTCTGATTGGGCTCTCTTTGGCGTAAAATGGAAAGCAAAATTTTACTTCGCAGTAAGACTCGCGTTCGGATGCCGGAGCATTCCAAAAATCTTTAACTGTCTCTCAGAAGCGCTGTGCTGGATCCTGTTGAACGTATGTAAGCTCCCCTTCGTCTTGCACTTACTGGACGATTTTTGCTGGTCGATTTTCCTTCTCCTAAAACTCTAGTCCTCGACACACTTAAGCAGGTTTTTAGTGACGTTGGCGTTCCCCTATCTAAAGAGAAAACAGTGGGCCCATCAACATCTCTCGAATTCCTGGGCATCTTATTAGATACGCAAAAAATGCAAACCTCTCTCCCAATTGAGAAGCTCCTTAGAATTAGATCAATCATGGAGAACTTTTTGTCGCTACGCACCGTTTCAAAACGTGACATGCTTTCTCTTCTCGGTCATCTAAATTATGCCATGAGCATAATTCCCCAAGGCAGATCTTTTATATCTCGTCTGTTAACTTTAGCTCATTCAGTATCGAACCTACACGATTTGATTCGCTTAGACGAAGGATGTTTATCCGATCTCAAATTCTGGACTCTGTTGCTAAATAATTGGAACGGCATCTCTTTTTTCTACAATGACGTTTCAGAATCGTCTAATGAATTACAACTTTTCACAGACGCTGCACCTTCTATAGGTTTTGGGGGGTTTTTCAAAGGGCATTGGTTCGCCGAAAACTGGCCTAATGATTTTCCTAAACTATCATCCAGTTTTGTCTCATCGGCTCTTCACGAAATCTATCCTATCGCGATAGCTAGTATTCTTTGGGGCGCAGCTTGGTCCCGCAAGCATATAATTATGTTTTGCGATAATGAAGCCACAGTTGCCATTATCAGTAAAGGGAGATCTAATTGTCCTCTGATCATGTCAATTCTGCGAAGACTGACTTGGCAGTCAGTCATTAACAATTTTATTTTTAAAGCTATTCACATTCCTGGTCACTGCAATATGATAGCTGATGCACTTTCTCATTTTCGTTTTCAGGTTTTCAGACGTCTATGCCCATCAGCCGAGCAGGATCCTACTCCTTGCCCAAACCTTTCAGAAATTCTGCTAAATTAGATCCCTCCTTTGACGATCTTCTCAATTCGGCCAGACATTATATCACTAAAGGCGTTGCTCCATCTACCCTGAAAGCTTATACATCGGCTTGGTCTCTGTTCGTGACTTTTTGTCTCTCATTTAGGAAACCAGTTTTTCCTATCCTTATTACAACCGTCTGCTCGTTTCTAGTTTACAACTTCGAAACAAGAAATTTAAAGATATCCTCTATCAGGAAACTGCTCGCAAGCATTCAGTTTTTTGCCAGATATCATAACCCCGATTATCCAAGTCTTTTTAATGTCCCAGCCGTGCGGTTGCTCCTTAAAGGCATAACAAAATCATCGGCCAAAACCCATGATAAACGCTTGCCCATTACTTTCTCGGTCTTACAACAGCTAATAACGTCACTACGCAACGGTTCATTTTCTAATTACATTAACGTCCTCCTAGAAGCTTTGTTCCTAACAGCTTTCTATGGTTTCATGCGTCCAGGGGAATTCACGTCCGAATCGAAGCATTTCGAATCCTCACGAGATCTGTCTCTTTCAGACGTTCGCTTTTCACCTAATTTCTTTACTATTTTCCTTAAGCACTCTAAGAACGACTCTATGGGATCAGGAGTATCTCTGTCGCTATATAAAAATGATTACCAGTTTTGCCCTTACTCCTCCATGATTAAATACCTAAAAATTCATCTCCGCACTTCTCTCCAATCTCCTCTATTTATTCTACCTAACGGCGCTCCCATAACTAAGGTCTGGTTCAGCTCTCACTTTAGCTACGGTTTTAAACAACTGCGGCCTGTCTCCACTTCAATACACCGGACATTCCTTTAGGATTGGCGCGGCCACTACTGCTGCTGAGCACGGAATTCCAACATCAACAATCAAGTTACTGGGAAGATGGTCGTCCTCAGCATTCGAGTCCTACATTAGACCCGAACAGAAATTCATCTCGAAGGCTCAGCAAATAATTTCAAGACGTTCTCAAGGTGTTCTATTTGCAAATACTGGTGGTGGTGAAATACTATTCATATCCCCTTTCTCAAAAATCGTTATTACCTGTGGCTTAACTTAGACTTCTTCTGTGACTTCCCTTCCGTTTGCCTATCTAAGTGCCATTTCATTCTGCAGCCTGTTCTCTGGCCTTCACCTCGCAGCCCGCCGGGGCCGTTCCTATCTGTGGCCCGCCGGGGCCGTTCCTATCTGTGGCCTGCCGGGGCCTTTACTGCGGCCTATGTTGGCCCCTATCACTGTCTGGCCTATCGTGGCCCCTATCACTGTCCGGCCTATCGTGGCCCCTATCACTGTCCGGCCTATCGGGCCCCATCACTGTCCGGCCTATCGTGGCCCCTATCACTGTCCGGCCTATCGTGGCCCCTATCACTGTCCGGCCTATCGTGGCCCCTATCACTGTCTGGCCTATCGTGGCCCCTATCACTGTCCGGCCTATCGTGGCCCCTATCACTGTACAGCCTCTCGTGGCCCCTATCACTTTCGGGCTATCGCAACCTCTCTCTCTGAGGCTCTGCGGTCTATTTTCCTTACATATAAGCTTATACTTAAAGCTATAATCTAATTATCTCAATTTATTTCTTTCATTCACGTTCCAGGATCCTCTAAGAAATACTTCATCTAGGTGCGTATTACATTTCTCATACTTTCTTTTGGGGTAGGCTCCGCCCTGCCTTCGTCTTCGGCAGGATTAGCTGGTATCTACAATCTTCAGATCCACGCTACGGATGGGTCCTACGCCAAATTAATTCTGTTTTGTTTTGTAAATAAATACTTCAGTCTTATCTACACCTCCTGTGTCTTTCTGGTAGAATTTGATTCTTTTGAGTAAGTTATATTAGGTTTAATAAATGGGTTTTAAGATTGTAATTAAGGTCTAAACCAATCGGATCTCAACACGAGGTATATAAAAAACGCACTACTTGCATCTCATTGTGTCTGCAGATACTGCCGCTGACGTTCCCCTCCATCCTCCCCACCACCACCAGGTCGGCCCTGTCCATGCGGGGGGTAGGCTCTGCCCTGCCTTCGTCTTCGGCAGGATTAGCTGGTATCTACAATCTTCAGATCCACGCTACGGATGGGGCCTACGCCAAATTAATTCTGTTTTGTTTTGTAAATAAATACTTCAGTCTTATCTACACCTCCTGAGTCTTTCTGGTAGAACTCCTTTTCTCTTGTGTGTGTCTGTGTGAAGTGTAAGATAATTATACTGTACACTATTATTCTGAACCGTAGTTTATTACTGATGTACTGCAGTTTAATAGCATTTGACTATTTCACCATTTTTTATTGTGAAGCACAGCAGCTCATCATAGTAAAACATGGTGAAACATGGTGAAATGATCCATCCTTCTAATATTTATTTTTACTGTATATGTGGGAAAAGATAAATTATTTTCTGTATTCTCTCATAACTGGTGAGATTGTCAGCACTGCAGAAATATGTTCATCATCAGAACCAGTCTAACCAGGACCATTTCAGGAAAACAAATGACTCTGTTTAGAGCTGAAGGGGTTTACAGAAAGCACCTTTGTGTCTCTGATCATGAAAGGATTACTTTAGATGAACATCTCTAAACACATGCATGACTGTGTCACTTACAGATGTGTAAATTCATTATAAAGCAATATTATGATATAAAGCTACTTTTCCAATCCAATATATCATAGATCTGAATTTAAAAGTTAACAAGCTATATTCATGGACACTTTTGTTGCACTGGGAGTTTTCTGTATTTATATTTCCGTAACTCTGATGTCTTACATTCACAGAAGTGGATAAGTTAATGAAGTAGAAATTTGCAGCTGAGTTCATTATACAGACACAGTATTACATCAAAACTGTTGACTGAAAGTTTGTCTCTCAAAGAGTGAAGAGTGGATGATAAAATAAATTCTTATTCTGCTGGATCTATCTGCTGCTTTTGACACTGTCAATCATCAGATCCTCCTGTCTGCTCTCATCACTGGGCATCACAGGGATTCCACTTTGCTGGTTTGAATCCTATCTCACTGGTATGTCTTTCAGGGTGGCTTGGGGAGGGGAGGTATCCAAAGCACATCAACTGGTCACCGGGGTTCCTCAGGGATCAGTTCTTGGACCCCTCCTCTTCTCCATATACACTACATCACTGGGTCTCATCATACAGGCACATGGCTTCTCCTACCATTGCTATGCTGATGACACACAGCTCTATCTTTCATTTCAGCATGATGATCCAACAGTAGCTGCAAGGATCTCAGGCTGCCTGGTGGACATCTCGGCATGGATGAAAGAATATCACCTACAGCTCAACCTGGCAAAGACTGAGCTTCTTGTCTTCCCTGCCACTCCAACTCTACAGTATGATTTCTCCATCCAGCTAGGGTCTTTTACAATTTCCCCGTCAACTTCAGTCAGAAATCTTGGTGTAACCTTTGATGACCAGCTGACCTTCAAAGACCACATTGTAAAGACTGTGAATCCCTGACAATTTTCAAACGTCAGCTGAAAACTCATCTCTTTCAACACTATTTGACTTCATTCTAGTTTGTACTTGTTTGGAATCCTGTCTAACACTTGGCATTATGAACACTTTCTGTGTCTGTTTGCCTCTTTAAGAAGAATCTCTTTATGTATCCCCCAATAAAAGCATCTGCAAAATGACTATATGTAAATATAATGTAAATGTAAATCCATTTTGAGAATCTCAGACTCACTAATGAACAGTAAAATGAGAAACAGTGATTTCACAGCATGTGAAAAACAATATCAGAATGATTCACTGACAAAGACGCATTTGATCATCTGTTTGATCACTGCATGAAGAGCTTTAAATAAAACCATCAAAATAGATTGTGCAGCATTAAAGAAGAAGGAACTGATCAATGACACATCTTAAGACAACACTCAAACAACGAAAGAAAGATTAAACACTCACCTTAGTTTATACGTGTAGATCTTTCAGCTTCCTCTGAAGTGTTGTGTTGAACAGCAGCTCTGAAATCTCTTTCACTTCTAGCAGGACGAGAGGAATAACAGTCACTTATCTAAACCCTCATCTGACTTGTTATTCAGTCAGTTAAAATGAAAGGTTTGTTGTCAGGAAATACTGATGAAGTAGTTTTACAAGTTTGTGATTGACTATATGCTTTGAACGTCACTGTACAAATACTGTACACACCAGAGAATAGAGATGTGTTTGGGTCTAGATTTATAAAGCATGAGAGAAGCTGCACGGTGGATGTGACGAGTTTATTACACATGTGAGGAGGACCAGTGATTGAAGAATCTCTATCAGTCTTTATTTCGAGATGAGATCTTCATTAGAAGAGCTTTAAGAGTGAGGGTGGATGAGATCGTAAATGTAAGATGAAGCTTCATCACTGAGGCCTTAAAAAACTAATGTTAATAAACTGGATCATAGAATAAACTTATTCATTAATTAATCATTTCAGTTTTGTCATTATTGTGCTGGAGGAATTATTTGACAACCACTTTGAGTCCACAAGGCAGTCCAGCAAAGACAGATAAAGTCCCCGGTTTTCAGCAAAGAATTTAATTCAATTACTTTAACTGATTTGATCCATAATGTATTAGTATTTGGTAGTACTAAAACTAAGCACTATGTGTCAGCAGTGTTACACTCTCACCAGAAGAGTGTGTAGATCACCAATCAGAAGTGGATCTGTGCTGCTGCTTTTCCTGTTCTGTCTTGAAAACTGAATTAAAATCAGTTTGTTACCAAACTGTTTCTTTACTGGATCAAGAAATATTACACATACACTTAATCATAAATAAAGCATCTTTACTTGTGTGTGTGCTCTGCTTAGTGTTTAATCCAAACTTTGTCTCAAGTAAATGTGTGTGTAGTTGTAAAGGAGTTAGGTGGGATGCTAGAAGAGCAGAAACAGTAAACAGTACAGTAAACATAAACATTCACCTCAGTATCCATCTTCTCTAATATTAAATATAATACGAGAAATGGCATTAAACATAGGAATGTAAATCACACGCACATCATTCTGTGAACTGACAGCAATCAGACATGCAACACTAGTGATAAAGCCATCTTTCACTGACATGCATTCAGACGCGACGGTCGCATTTCTCCCTCTAGCGGCAGTCACGCGGAACTGTCAAACTGCTCCTCATATTCACCATGGGGAAATTAATCATTTTAATAATTAATGTATGAATGTATGGTCACAAATAACCCCTAAAATAAAAATAAAAAATAGTAGGTTTTATGAGGCGAATCTGTGTAATGATAAAATAATTATACAATTCTGTTTTACAGAAATAGTGTTTAAAGAATAATGTTAAAGTGAACAAAATATTGGTAATTCTAACCGTACACATAGTTTTTAATAGAATACAGCACATATGGTCTAGTCGCAGAACTTCAATTATTTGAACGCATCCGAAGCTCAGATCGGATCCGAATTTTCCGCATACGCATATGATCAGAACTCCACACAGCTCCTGTACTACTCCAAGTTATTGATTTTGACTGCCTTAATGGAACCTTAAAAATAAATTGGTTAAAATCTTGGATCAAACACAGCAACTCCTTTTGGTATTGTATTCCAAAGACCTTATTCAAGAAAATTGGAGGATTAGAGTTTCTTCTTAGAGCGGACTTTAATGTTAATAAATTACCTATATCATTGTCAGAGTTTCACAAACAAATACTCTTGTATTGGAAAATGTTATACGTACATAGCTTCTCACCCCATACATCTGTACTCTGGAACAACAGGTATATTTTGCACCGCAACCGATCTCTGTTCTTTGAGGATTGGTACGGGAGAAACATATGGTCCATGACCGATTTAATGGAAAATGGACATTTTTAAATTATGAACAATTTTGCATCAAACATAATTTCAAACCCTCAAAATCAGACTTTTCTAAATTACATAAAGCACTACCCCAAGGGTTTGTCCTCCCTAACAAGAAGCATTTTGGCATATTATACGATACAACCACAACTGGCCCCACTATCAATTCAAGAGATCCATGTTCTGGATAAAAAATGCACTAACCACTTTATTAGAAAATGTTTTATTGATTATCTTTACCCTAAAAGCCAAAATAAAAATAACATTCTACAAAAATTTGATAAAGATTCAATCACTAAACTAAGAACAATGTATCTATACCTCCTGTAGTGAAAGAAACACACTTCAAAGTAATGAATAATATTTACCCCTCTAAAGATTTACTGAATCTTCGCTTTAGTGTAGATGATAATACATGTACATTCTGTGAAAATGATGTTGAAACTGTGGACCACGTGTTTTTCTCATTTAATGTGATTCAGACATTTTAGTGTGATATATATATAAATGGGTTAAGCAACAGATGTCTTCATTCCCGACATAACATTTGGATTGATATTCAAAACAAGGGTGATGAGCTTTATATTAATACAATCCTATGTCTAGCTAAATTCTTCATTCACAAATGTAGAATTGTGAAATCATCTCCCAAATTTTTTTTTTTTTTTTTTTTTTTATTAATTTAAAATGTATATGAAATCTTTAAAAATCTTGAAAGGTCCTAAAGCACAAAAAATAAATGATACCCTAAAACACTTCCCAGCTGAGGTTAATAGCTGAACAATGACTGAATTCTCCCCTTATGTCATGTTATAATCTCTTTTTTTTCCCTCCTTTTATAAATAATCTTTATTTTTGTTACTAAGACTGCATACATTTTCCTGTTTGTATTAAGAGCTGCTCCCTCAGGCTATATCTTTTCCTTAATCCTATTTTGAAGAAACTGATTTTATGCAGCCATGTTTGTTTGTAAATCTTGATATTTTCAATAAAAATAAAAAATAAAAAAAACTCCTGTCCTAATCTTTTTTGGATATGAATGACTTCCGGTCTGTCGCTTGTCATTAGTTAGAGATAGGAGAAGCAGCTAACATCTCGTGATTCAATAAATCAGACACAGTGAGTCAAGTTAACTATAAACAACTGTGCGTTATAATGAAGGCTTTGTAAAACTGCACATTGTGTTTAGCTTTTTAAACAAAATACTCCATTCTACACTAACTACACACACATTTCCTATCATGTATGTCTATGAAAGACGATCGAACCCATCAGAGTAGGTATTGGGCGGGGCGACACGTGCAGCCCTGGCCCAGGTGCAGCCCCGCCTCGATCTGCAGGCTGCAGCCGGGTGTACTTGGGAGATAGTGGAAAGGCGGTTTTTCACTTTCAACAGGAAGCTCCGAGAAAAACCGTGTTGAAAAGCTTCGAGTAATGAACCTTTCTCCGATACAATTGTGTTGAAAGCTTCACTTCGCCATCACTAGCAGTGGAAACATTATCACAATATGACAGATAAATAAAGATCTGTGAACTTACATTCATGCACGCACATTTACCACTTGTGGAAGATCAAACTGAAAGGAAACTGAAATCGTTCTGGCGGAAGTGACGTCAGCGCTCTGTGCACTACACATAGACTGTCAAAAAATATGGACGTAGTGTCCGTGACGTCACCCATAGACTCCTCAAGAGCGGTTTTGAAGCTCAAAGTGTGCAGAGCGGGCCGTCGCCATCTTGGCAGCGCATCACCGCGCGACTCTCCCGGAAAATCGAAAATGGGCAAAAAAGCGGGAGCTGGTTGCTGAAGCCACGCCCACCTAGCACAACAGCATTCTCAACAGCGCAGTCTACCTGTCACTCAAGTGGCCACGCCCTTAATTATGCAGAACTTTAAGGCTTAATATAATTTAAACGGATGAGTTATAAAAAAAATTCACCCCCTCACAGTTCCAAAAAGGGCAAGGGCAAGGGCAAAATTAGCTATATAGACTAAAATCATTTTTTGAACCAGGCTATAAACATGTTTTTTTCTGCTGTAAAGTTGGGCATTTTAACATGGGGAGTCTATGAGACTGGTTCCCTTTTGCAGCCAGCCTCAAACGGCCAGTCGATGAATTACAGTTTTAGTCACTTCCTTATTGGCTTCACTAGAGAGAGCGGGAGGTTGCCGCTCGGCACTACACTAGGGGCAAGTTCAAGCTCAAACTCGTGTGCACCGTTTTGCTAAGGTTTCCGGTTAGTGATTGGAAGTTCGGATCATTTCACCGACTCGGACCTTTGAGTCTCGTTCAGCAAAATGAACGAACCTTTTTTCGAGTCATTTCGTTCATTTTATCAAATTTAATTAAAATGTTATGTGTTTGTAGCGTGTAACGTGTTTAGCGTATCACACTAGTATAATGTTCAATATGGGCCAATTGATCAGAAGAAAGGTGCGACTACTGGAGAGAGGAAGGTAACACAGCAGGTGAGTGAATAACCAATACTGAGCCTCTAAACTGAGTAAAGCTTGATTTTATAAGAAAATGTTTTTCTCTTTTTCTTTGAATATATGAATCACATATGATTACAATTTGACAGTGTAAAATGAATTACAATGTTTCCTCTTATTACTCTTTGGAACTTTCTAGGCACTTAGAATCAGCAGGTTAAACAGTTAAACTAAGTTGAAACAATTGTCATGCAATTGGCATAGTATGTTTATTTGTGTATAGAAATCTTTGAATAGAAAATATATGAATAGTTTGTTACCCAAATTAAATTAAATAAAACTTAACTTAATAATACTCTCAAACAAAATGTTACAATCAATAATTCAAATACTCAGATAAACACTCAATATGATTCAATGTACAGAATTTGATTCAGTAAATTATCTTGCAAATTCGATAGATCACTTTTTCCCTTTGAAAATCAATAGCTTTTCAGCTGTGTAAATACTCAATGAACACTCAAGAATCAGTGAATTGGTTAAATAACCAGAGTCTATGAACTAAATGATTCAATTCAAAGAACCGTTGATTCTTTTGAAACAGTTCAAGTTCAAAGTTTATGTCCTTTGTGAATCCAGAGGAAAAATATTGAAAGTAACAGTTCTCAATGAGTTCAGGTCCCGTTTATCCAAAAGCAAAAAGAAAGGGATTCTCCTACCAGTTTGGTGGCTCAAAAACACAGTTCAGCAGAGAAAACTGCTCCATGGGTTGCTCGCCAAATACAAATTGCACCTCGTGCGTCCAGCATGAATTCGGGAAACTTGTCACAGAAGAACTCAAATCTCACAAAACAACCCAGCCTTGTAGAAACACAAGGCAGAACAATAATTAATGTTCAATTCAAACAATTTCATCATCAAATCACGTGTGCACTTCAGATAATACATTATAACTTTACACATTAGCACTTATTGAACACAATGAGACAAATACCACACTTTACGATACTTCGTAAGCTCATTAGCATTTTTGCACGTGCGTTAGCTTTAGCCCATATGCTATCAACTTCGGCATAGACGCGGCCTATATAAACACACCTCATATTGATTCTCTATCAAATTCGCGGCACTTTTCCTGCATTAATATCAAAGTAGTGTTTGAATTGTAACTCACCAAGGAAAGGAATTGATATATTTCTAAATAAGGACGTTCAATTGTGGCACTTTGATGCTCCGTGCTTCTGCATCGGTCTCTATTTTACGAGCCCCTGCCTCATCCGCTTCTTAACCCGGCTACAGCTTCTTCATGTTATAGCATCAGCTCCGAAATTCTGGTTTTCTGTTGCATCCAAACACTTTCATCTCTAAATTGATTATTCAGTGTGGAAGGGTTTGAAGATCACTTTGTGCAGCTGCCTCGTCTCACTCTCTCTCCTCTCTTGGAAAATCGAGAACTCTCTCTCACGCGTTTAGAAAGCGGCAGGTAGGCGGGGCTTACTCAGTTCACTGCTATTACTAGCTCTTAAAGAGCTTATCACTCTGATACAGTTAATGATCAAATAACTTATACTTTCTTTTAAATTATATTTTCTTTCCTTAATTTTTTCCTTATCTTTTATCTTCTTCACTGATAGCCTGGGTTTCCCGGGTTACATTCTCCCCGCCTTGAAGCTATGCAGGTCCCGTTGCATCTTTTAGGCTGCGAAATCATAGCAGAAGGACATCCACTTTGCATTTTGGGAGAAGCTTCCCCAGGGCAGTCAAAATCCTCCAATGATCCAGTGAACACTGTACTGAGTCCCTGCAGTAAGGACTGTATGACCAGAGAAAGGGGATTACCTAACTGAGAATACTGAAGCCTTTTTGGTGGCTCATCTGGTCAACCACTGTCTGGTCACTCTGAGGGTTTCTCTGATCAACGACTTCATCTTGCAGCAGCACATCAGTCCTGTCCATCCTCGCTGGAGATCTTAGATGCTGGTTCATCTAATTCCTCCCTCTGTTCCACTAGTCCTGGGTCATCTCCTACAGGTAAGTCACTTAACACATCTACTCCTACAAGATCTATCACCTGTGTATTCTCTCTTTCAGGCTCATCCAGCGGACTTCCCTCCCCAGCGACAGATATGTTGGGTAAGTTTATTTGTGACTTCACTGGAGTAGGTTGCTCAGGGTCTGTGTTAATCACGGTTCTCATTTCAGGAAATATTTCTGTTGTCACTCTGACACTTGACTGTTTCTGAGGTCTAGAATTGGGGAGAATTCTACTTTTAACACTTGGTAAGTACTCGGGTGTATAACTTGTATAGTCATCTTCAGATTCAGAATCTTCAGACATACTTTCAGGGTTTTCTGTACCAGGGTTTGCTCGAGTTCTAGGCCTGCAAGGTGTCTTTGGTCTTACTGGTTCCTCAGGTACAGTTTCTCGCAAGAATCCACAGGGTAAAAGCAAGTCTCGGTGCAATGTACGAAGTGGCCCATCCTTGCCCTCTGATTGAACGGTATAGACTGGTAAGTCAACAGTTTTCTTGACCACAACGTAAACTTCTTTCTCCAACTTATCTGCCAACTTATGTTTAACGTTGCTTACCAGGACACGATCTCCGACTTCAAGGGATGAGGTGACCACTCGCTCGTCAAACCTCTTCTTATTACATCCTGCCACTTTTGCAGCGTTCTCACTTGCTACCCTGTAGCTCTCCTGCAGGCGATCCTTTAAATTCCTGACATAACTTGAGTGAGATTGCGATGACTTGTCAGCAGGTAAACCGAAGGCCAGATCGATTGGTAGCCGGGGCTGCCTCCCAAACATCAGCTCGTAAGGTGAGAATCCTGTCGAGTCATTACGAGTGCAATTAAATGCGTGGACTAACGGTTTCACAAAGTCCTTCCAGCAGGTCTTTCCTTTGTCATCCAGGGTCCCTAACATCTGAAGCAGCGTCCTGTTAAAGCGCTCCACAGGGTTGCCACGGGGATGGTAAGGTGTCGTCCTCACTTTACGGATTCCCGCAATGCTACACAGTTCCTTGATCAGCTTCGACTCGAAGTCGGGCCCCTGATCACTGTGGAGTTTCTCAGGAAACCCGTAATGGACTAGAGAGTTATCCCACAAGCATTTTGCCACAGTTTCAGCCTTCTGGTTTCTGGTGGGTATCACTACAGCATACCTGGTGAAATGATCTGTGATTACTAGAATATCCTTCGTATTACTCCGATCAGGTTCAAGCGACAGAAAGTCCATGCAGACTATCTCGAGGGGTCTGCTTGTCATTATGTTCACCAGGGGTGCTGCTCGCTCAGGAGGGGTCTTTCGCTTCACACAGCGCTCACAGGTCTTTATTTTCTCCTCCACGGTCATCGCCATCTTTGGCCAGTAAAACCGGGACCTAGCCAGGTCCAAGTTCCTCTCGATTCCAAGATGGCCCATGTCATTGTGCAGGGCTCGTAATGCCTTTTCCCGGAGGTCCACAGGTAACACCAACTGATACAGCACACCTCCCCGGTCTTGCCAACTTCTAAATAAAACTCCATTCTTGAACTCCAATCTGTTCCACTCTCTTAGCCATAAGGCTACCTCTACAGGCTCTACTTTGCCATCTGGTTTCCTCCCAGACTCAAGATGTTTAATAACTTCTTTGAGTTCTGGATCAGCTCTTTGGCATTCCTTCAGCTCCTCTTCAGACATTTGGGGAAAAACCGGAAGACCATGAGCGTCCTCTTGCTGAAATTCTTGAGTACTGAGGGTGAGTGATTCAAACACCGTAGGTTGGAAACATGACAGGTCAGGAACATCACAGCTCTGATATACTTGGTGTCTTTCACAGAGGGCTTTCACTGCTGCTGGCAGTATTGTTGGCTGTTCAGACTCTGCTAAATGATGAAGAGTAAATTGCTTGATTCTTTCACGCTCCTTTTGGGAGACAAAGTCGTCCACAGGCCTGTCATGAGGGCGTCTTGAGAGTCCATCTGCATCTAGATTCCGCTTGCCTGCACGATATTGGATCTTGAAATTAAATGTCGACAGGCTGGACAGCCACCTATAGCTGGTCGCATCAAGCTTTGCAGATGTTAAGATATAAGTGAGTGGATTGCTGTCTGTTATTACAGTGAACTCTCCTCCATACAGATAGTCACTGAATTTTGAAGTGACCGCCCACTTGAGCGCGAGGAACTCCAATTTGTGTGTGGGATATTTTGTTTCGCTTCTGGTTAGTCCTCTACTCGCGAAAGCAATTACTCTCATTCGGCCCTCCAGCTCTTGATAAAGGGCAGCTCCAAGTCCAGTGGTACTCAACACATAGGGAAGGCTAGGATCAGCAAATCCGAGGACTGGAGCTGAAGTCAGCTTTTCAATGATGATGTCGAATGACCGCTGGCATTCCTGGGTCCATCTGTCCCCGAACTGCTCTTAAGGATCCC
This sequence comes from Cyprinus carpio, assembly GCF_018340385.1. NCBI lineage: Eukaryota > Metazoa > Chordata > Actinopteri > Cypriniformes > Cyprinidae > Cyprinus > Cyprinus carpio. The sequence goes on from NC_056576.1 coordinate 35,065,301, forward strand.
AGTACTGTATACTCTTCTTTGGGTCTTGTCTCTGATTTTTCTGCAGAGGGGGATATCCAATTGTAAGGTCATTAAGAGGTCTTGTCATCTTAGAGAAGTCTTGGACGAACCTCCTGTAGTAGCCCACAAATCCGAGAAAAGATTTGAGCTCTTTGAGGTTTCTGGGCCTTGGCCAGGTCTTGAGGGCTTCAATCTTGGCCGGATCCGTCTCGACTCCATTCTAAGATACTATATGACCTAGGTATCGGACCGATGTTTGGAAGAATTTACATTTAGTGGGGGAAAGTTTTAGTCCGTACTCTCTCAGACGCTTTAAGACTTGCAGGAGTCGGGCTTCATGCTCCTCTAACGTTTTAGAGAAGACTATAAGGTCATCAATGAAAACCAACACTTCTCTCCTGTTAAGATCACCCATGCACCGCTCCATTAGTCTTTGAAATGAACTTGGCGTATTTGTGACCCCTTGTGGCATTCGGTTGAATTCATAGAACCCTAAAGGAAAGATGAATGCTGTTTTCTGTTTATCAGCCTCTTCCATCTTGATCTGATAGAAGCCTGACTTTAAGTCGAGGACTGAAAACCATTTGGAGCCAGACAGAACTGAGAAGGCTTCTTCCAAATTTGGCAGAGCATACGCATCTTTTATGGTCTGTGAATTCAACTTTCTAAAATCAATGCAGAGACGTACATCATTGTTCTTCTTCTTTACCACTACTATTGGAGAGGCAAAGGGAGACTCCGATTCTCTGATGACACCTGCGTTGAGAAGTTCTTTGAGATGCCTTCTTACTGCATCGACATCTTGGGGATGAATAGGCCTGGCCCTCTGCTTGAAGGGCGTGTTGTCACTGAGATTGATGTGGTGTTTTACCTTGTCAGTGTGGCCATAATGCAAATCATGCAGTGCGAATACATCTGGCATGGAGTTCACTAGATCGGTTATTCTTTCCTTCCATTCACTTGATAATAGAGAATCATCAAAGTCAGGGACAATCTTAACTTGTGCAGGACTTGCATCTTTGCACACAGAAGTACTCACAGGGTTTCTTCCCTCAAACACCCTTTGGACAGTGTGCACTTCAGCCAACACAGCTCTAGGAGGTATTGTTAAATCTACTTGGGTCTCATTCTTAAGGACTACTGGTATCTGGACATTGCGCTTCGGAGGTAGGGAATGCAAACAACTAGCTACTAGCAGGTCACCAGGCAAAGAGGATGATGCTGATGGCTCCACTGTCACTAAAGTCTCTGACAGTGGCCCAGTGATGTTGACACATCCGTTTAGAACCACTGTGCTTCCAGCTGTTACTACTTCAGGCACACCTCCCTTCACTTTTACTTGGCCCAAGACACTCGCACCTGCTTGTTGTTGTCTTGCTTCTGGGACTCTTATAACAGCTTGATACCCATGGTAATATGACTTAACACGGGGCATATTCACTTGTGCATGATCAGCATACAGGACGTTCAAAGTGTTGGTGCCAATGAGGATTTGAGGTGCATATGTTAGATCTGGGACTACTAGGGCCAATGTTGGAACTTCAGCTTCAATTCCTAGGAACTCCTGAGGAAACTTCAAAGTTAATTCAACATATCCCAGGTAGGGAACAGCCTGTCCATTTGCTCCTTTAACTTCTAACAGGTGGTTCAACGGTTGCATGGGATGCTGCGACAAGTGACTTTTGTAAAAAGACAGGGGAATTGTTGTTACCTGAGATCCTGTGTCCAACAAGCAGTTCACTTCCTTCTCTACAACATTGATTAGTGCAGTGCATTTCATTCCTACCAGTCCAGCTGGTAACTTCAATGAGTTTCTGATGTCAGCTTGCTTGTGAAACACTCGCCGATGCTTAGGGCATTGTCTAGTTTTCTCAGTCCCTGTCAGCCCTGCGACAGAAACTGCTCTTAATTTAAAGACTCCGTGGTGAATCCATGTTGGAGATCCCACTCAGCCTGCCTTTCTCTCAGCTTCCTTTTCTTTTCTTCAACTCTAGAGAGATTTGGGGGATTTTCACAGTTGATGGCTAGATGGCCGTCATCTCCACAGCGGAAGCAATACCATGGCCGAGGCCGATTGGTTCTCATCTCAGTGTGCTTTGGTTTCCCATTTCCATCTCTGCTGGTTTCCCTGGCACCAGGTTTACTCAGGTTCTCTCTCTGACTAAGGAATCTTTCAGACTGGTTTCTCTGCGCCCCAGAAGCAGTGATTTGAACTTTAAGCTCCGCTATATGTTTTTTCAACTCTGCAAGCTCATTTGTCTCAGTACAGTTTCCTTCTTTCATAGCGCCTGCTTTGAAAGCTGCGATTTGACTTTGAAGACCAGCAATTTCCTTCCTTAAAATGGCCACTTCCGATACATCAGGACACTGGACCTTGCCTTTCTGCTTAGATGCTTTCTGCTTTCCATTACCAGGAGCTGGGGTCTGGGCAACGTCCTCCTCAAATGTGCTGAACGGATGAACAGACTGTTGGAGCGTTGCCGTTCGTAGTTTTAGTGGGGTTGATGTATGTTTGCTCACACCCAGATGCTTTCTCATTCTTTCGTCCTTTGATATTTGCTTTTCTTCAGCTGTGAATTGTTTAAATAACCAGAGTCTATGAACTAAATGATTCAATTCAAAGAAACGTTGATTCTTTTGAAACAGTTCAAGTTCAAAGTTTATGTCCTTTGTGAATCCAGAGGAAAAATAATGAAAGTAACAGTTCTCAATGAGTTCAGGTCCCGTTTATCCAAAAGCAAAAAAGAAAAGCATTCTCCTACCAGTTTGGTGGCTCAAAAACACAGTTCAGCAGAGAAAACTGTTCCATGGGTGACTCGCCATATACAAAGTGCACCTCATGCTTCCAGCATGAATCAGAAAACTCGTCACAGAAGAACTCAAATCTCACAAAAAAACCCAGCCTTGTAGAAACACAAGGCAGAACAATAATTAATGTTCAATTCAAACAATTTCATCATCAAATCACGTGTGCACTTCAGATAATATTATAACTTGACACTTTAACACTTATTGAACACAATGAGACAAATACCACACTTTACGATACTTCGTAAGCTCATTAGCATTTTTGCACGTGCGTTAGCTTTAGCCCATATGCTATCAACTTCGGCATAGACGCGGCCTATATAAACACACCTCATATTGATTCTCTATCAAATTTGCGGCACTTTTCCTGCATTAATATCAAAGTAGTGTTTGAATTGTAACTCAGCAAGGAAAGGAATTGATATATTTCTAAATAAGGACGTTCAATTGTGGCACTTTGATGCTCCGTGTGTCAGAGCCTATCACTCTGATACTGTTAATGATCAAATAACTTATACTTTCTTTTAAATTATATTTTCTTTCCTTAATTTTTTCCTTATCTTATATCTTCTTCACTGATAGCCTGGGTTACCCGGGTTACATGTTCCTTCCCTAACGTCTACTAGTACTTACGCAAACGTTGATCACACTACAAACAATACAAAACTATAATGCTATAAGAACAGAAAAGATGAATTCATTGTTTACCTGGTTCTTCAGTCTATGATTGGCTCACCTCACCTCTTATCTGACAAGTCTTCAGGTTTGAGTTAACCACTGCAGTCTGAGTCGGAAAGAGAATCGATTAGTTCATCTCAAGAGTCTTTCGGGTTTGAGTCGTTCCTTCATCACGTGACAGCTCCATAAGCGTTATTAGTGCAGTCTGAGCCGTATGGAGCCAGAATGATCTCAATAATAATTGACGCGACCCTTGTTTACCAGATATAATTTCTTTAGATCAAACAGGGTTTGTTAGAGGTCGTCAACTATCATCTAATATTAGAAGACTTTTAAATATTGTGCTATCTCCTAACACATCCCAAGATGTTGAAATGATTATATCTCTAGATGCGGAGAAAGCCTTCGACCGGGTCGAATGGGATTACTTGTTTTCTGTTTTGGGGAAATTCGGCTTTGGGTCCAAATTTATTTCTTGGATACAACTTTTATATTCTGCCCCTTCTGCTTGTGTGACATATTCTGCTTTGGGTTGCCCAATGTCCCCCCTGCTCTTTGCCATAGCATTAGAGCCCCTTTCCATTGTTCTTAAATCTTCTGCATGTTTCGCTGGTATTGTTAGAGCTGGACTGGAACATCGAGTGTCTCTTTATGCTGATGACCTGTTGCTATATGTTACGGACCCAGTTAACTCTGTAGATAATATTCTGCAAATCTTGACAACTTTTGGATTATTCTCAGGTTATAAAGTAAACATCAGTAAAAGCGAGTGTTTTCCGGTAAATACTGCAGCCAAACAGATCTCGTCAGATACGTTACCATTTCGATTAGCTTATAACTGCTTTTGCTATTTAGGTATTAATATTTCTCACTCCCTCTCCTCATTATATACAAATAATTTTACAAAGCTGGTTACTGAAATTAGGTCTGATTTGGCACGCTGGGACTCTCTCCCTCTCTCTTTGGTGGGAAGAATCAATTCTATTAAAATGAATATTCTTCCCAGATTTTTGTTTCTTTTCCAGTGTCTTCCAATTTTTTTATCTAAATCATTCATACAGATGTTAGACAGAATGATCTCAAAATTTATTTGGGCTGGGTAAGAACCCAAGAGCGCGTCGAGCAACACTCCAAAGAAGCAAATCATACGGGGGCCTTGCACTGCCTAACTTTTTATTTTACTACTGGGCCGCCAATCTTCAAAAAATCCATGCTTGGTGTAATTCTCCCAATTTAGACTGGTGTGTAATGGAAGATGCCTCTTGCCATCCCTCATCTTTGGCAGCTCTGCTTTGAGCCCCTCTAGCTTCTCGTTATCCTAGTTGTATTAAAAACCCAATTGTACTTTCCTCCTTGAAAATTTGGAAACAATTCAGGCAACACTTTAAACTTTCATCACCCGTCTCTTTAAGCCCTATTTGCAATAATCATTTCTTTCCCCCCTCCAATGCAGATGCAGCTTTTACTTTGTGGAGAGAAAGGGATCTGGTTCGTTTTTCAGATTTATATTCAGACGGCCTTTTTGCCTCATTTAACGACCTCCGTACTAAATTTAATTTACCCCAGTCTCATATGTTTCGATACTTTCAAGTGCGGAATTATGCTCGTACACACTTTACTCCTTTCCCTCACTCTCCAGCGGAATCTCTTATCACTGAGGTACTCTCCCTTCCACTGGCTCGTAGTAAGATCTCAGTATTCCTTGACCTCATAGCATCTTCGAATATGTCCTCCCTTGTGAAGCTCAAGGATAGTTGGGAAAGGGAGCTTGGCTTTGATTTGACTGATGAGTGGTGGAGAGAGGCAATGATCAGGGTCAATTCTACATCTTCCTGTGCTCGTCTTAGTTTGATCCAATTTAAGGTTTTCCACAAAATTCACTTCACAAAAAACAGACTTAGTAGGCTATTTCCAGGCACAAATGATACCTGTGACAGATGTGGTTTATCTCCAGCAGACCATGTTCATATGTTTTTTTCTTGCCCCAAATTAGTCAATTTCTGGTCATGTTTTTTTAAATCATTAAATAATTCCCTCAATATCAGGTTAGAGCCTTGTCCACTGATATCCATCGTTGGGGTTCCTCATACTTCAACTAGTCTCACTAAGAAAAACTCTGATGTTGTGGCTTTTGCCTCTCTCATAGCCCGTAGACGTATTTTATTACATTGGAAAAGCCCAAACGCTCCTCCCACTACTTCTTGGTTAAGGGATTTAATGTCTTTCCTGTCTTTGGAAAAAATTTAATATTCCCTCAGGGGTTCAGCAACCAATTTTTATAAAAGATGGCAACCTCTCATAACATATGTAAACACCCTCACCTCTCTGGACTCCAACTGAATCAATGGGACGCATCCATTTTGTTTATCTTATCAAGTCTTTAGTGAGCATGCTGGGCATCCTTTATTTAAGTAACTTTTTTTTTTTTTTTTTTTTTTTTGTTTTTTTTTTTTTTTTTTCTCTTTTGTGTTTTTTTTTTATTTTATTTTATTTTGTCTTTTTTATTTATTTACTGATTTATCTTCACCTAACTAATTATTTTTTTATTGATTTTTCTTAGTTTATTTATTATTATTATTCATATTTTTTATCCATGGTTTTTATTATTGTATTTTTCCTCTCTCCCCTCTGTTCTTGGGAGATGTTTTCTTTTATTTTTGGTTCTCTGTTCTAATGTACCACATAAAAAAGAAAAAGGCTGGAAAACAGCTGTAGCATAATTAAGTACTGTATTGATGCTTGTGAATGCTGGTTTCCAATAAAAATATATAAAAAAATAAAAATAAAAAATAATAATAATAATTGACGCAAAAAACATGATGCACACACGCGTAGTCAAATTCACACGCATGAAACCTTATTCATGTGCACGAAAATTATATATACATGCACAAAAACTGATTTACATACAAAATAAAAATACATATTCATAAAATACGTTTCACAAACGAAAAACACAATTCACAAATGTACAACTGTGTACGAAAAGTTTTGAATGTTTAAAAATCACAAGTTTATTGTGACTGTGAATGTGCGAATCATCTTTTTTGTGTGTGTTTTTTGTGGGTCACTCGTACTCTTTAGCCAATCAGATGCAAGCTCAACATTCAACCAATCATAACCCGCCAAGAGCGCAGCACTCAAGGAGCTCAGCTTTGCACACCTTTTGCGCAATCTGACTTAATTACAACGGAAATTAAGCTTTACGTCATTAATCCAGCACGGCGAAGGAAGAGCGGGATGCACAAGTTATTACTTTATTTCATATTGTTTCATAAATTAATATTGCTAAAATAACACAGATAACCACTTTATCGTCTTTATAAACACTTCCTTGTTTCATAACATATTTGTCAATCAAGTCAATTTCTAATTTTAAAATGAAAATGCAATCACTCAGCATAGTAAAAATAGCATGGTCATTCATTATGACTTTCTAAACTGGTGTTTGGTATGTCCGTTTGAACTTAAAGTTACAGTGATAAATACGTAAAACGTTGTACTTTACTGATAGCCACTATGTTGAAACAGTGTGGTTTGAACAACATATGCAGCATGATTCAAAACATTTTTGTTTTAAGTTGAAATGCACGGTATAACATACTGTCTGTACATTGAAATACATCTCTCCTTGTTAATAATTTAGGAATCTCTCCAGCAGTACATCCTTCAGTGACTTCATGATCGTTTGGTTCATGTCTTGTAGAGACAGCCACTGAACATTGACTACCAACAGTTTATTTGTAGACAGGAACTAGTATTTATTAGTGCCCTGGATGAAATGATAGATATGTCAGTAGATGTCATGGTAGCCCTTACATATCTGAGCAACGTCATACAGTGTCAAGAGGGATATGGAGGAGGTATCTGTCATGGAGGAGCTGGAAACAGGACTTGGACGCCCAAGAATTTCAATTTCAACTAGCAGTCTTACCCATCTAATAGAACTCGGGCTGCCAGTCAAGTCTATCGCAGATCTTCTTGGTGTGTCTCGTGCTACGCTATTCAGGAGGATGACTGAAAACAGTTTATCTGTGAGAGCTTTGTACAGCACATGTACAGATGAAAAGCTAGATGTCCTTGTCACAGAGGTTAAGAACTCCATGCCAGACACAGGATATTGTATGGTTCGAGGCTCTCTACTGGCACAGGGGCACCGCGTACAGTTTGATAGGGTGTGTGCATCCATGCATCGTGTACACACTGTCGGTGTTCTCTCCAGGATGACCAACCTGCGATGTATTGCTCGTAGAACATACTGTGTTCCTTATCCCAAGTACATGGTGCACATAGACACCAACCATAAACTCATCAGGTATGTCTGCAAACCATCTCTAACATCTCAATTTAGTATAAATTAATATTTCTAAAATAATACAGTTATAAATAGTCAATTTTTAATGTTTTGATTTCTTGATGTGTGTGTGTGTGTGTGTATATATATATATATATATATATATATATATATATATATATTTTTTTTTTACAGGTACAACTTGGTCATCTTTGTTGGAATAGATGGTTATTCGAGAAAGGTAAGACTTGTTTAAATGTTTGTTAGAGGTTTAAGCATTTAACCCTGAAAACCTAGTATAATATAATTTTTATCGGCCATGCACCAAATGTGTTTTCTTCTTCTGCCCTCGACTATATGTCTGTATGACTACATGGCATCCTATAATGTTGTATGTTAAAAAGTTGTGAAATTTGGCACACAGATAGTGTATGGAAAATATTCTTTGCTTTATTGGAGATTTATGGTGAGAAACAAACACCATTTAAATGAAAGTGACATGCAATTGTAACCACTAGATGGCAGCAGAGGACCACTCATTGGCTCATTCTACTTTTGTAGGTTTTACGTGTGGATTTATATTTAGACACTATAAAATCACAATTAAAACATTTAAAATCACATTTTGTCAAAGGATATCATCCCCATTTTTACTGAGGAATCAGTTCTTACAGTTATACCACATTATGATTACAGTAAACCTGACAATTGAATTATAGAGGAGACATTTAGTTACATATCATTTATTTCAAAAACATATACATTATCAACAACATGTGCGTAAATGTATAATCGGTAATCGCTGCTTGCAATATTTGTATTTGTTATTGTACTTTCATCTACATTGTTACAGAAACAATCTCTCTCTACTACTGTATATTTTCAGCTGTATGTGATTCAGCTGTACTCTGTAAACCAGCACTGTTTTTCTACTTCTACATTTGATTTGGTACCCTCCTATAACAACAATCTGTCTCCTTCATCTTTAAAAATGGCTTCTTTCACTCCAATTCTTAAAAAGACTGGTGCTGATCCTAATGATCTAAATAATTACAAGCCTATTTCTAATCTCCCTTTTATTTCAAAAATACTTGAAAGAACAGTAGCAGCACAACTTGAATCGCATTTACAAAGTAATGACATTTACGGACATTTTCAGTCAGGCTTTCGACCCAAACATAGTACGGACAGCTCTCGTTAAGGTTATAAATGATCTTCTCCTAGCTGCTGATTCTGGTCTTCTGTCTATTTTTATTCTGTTAGATATTAGTGCTGCATTTGATACTATTAGCCATTCAGTATTATTGGAACGGCTGGCTTGCATAGGAATAGCTGATAATGCGCTTCTTTGGTTTTCATCTTATTTAAGTGATAGAAAACAGTTTGTGCAGATTAAGAATGCACGTTCAGATCCTGTCTCAGTTACTCATGGTGTTCCACAGGGGTCGGAGTTGGGCCCGCTTTTATACATCATTTATACTCTACCTCTTGGTCGTATTTTTCATTCCTATGGTATTAATTTTCATTTTTACGCCGATGACACACAAGTGTATATTTCTACAAGATCTAATGTTTCTCATCCCCCTCCTGACTTGACTAAATGTCTCCAGGACATTAATATTTGGATGACTAATAATCTTTTTAAGTTAAATACCAATAAGACAGAAGCCCTCCTTGTGGGTTCTAGGTCTGTCTTATCTAAAACTCAATCGTTTACCTTGTTCATTGATAATTATTCAGTCAATTGTCTTGGAGTTATACTGGATGTTTGCTTTCGTTTGGTTCTCATATCAGTAATATTTCACGTTCTGCATTTTTTCATTTACGCAATATTGCTAGACTTCGTTCCTCACTCTCTCAACACAGTACTGAAATGTTTATTCATGCATTGATTACATCTCGGATTGATTATTGTAATTCTCTTTTATTTTTCATTCCTGAAAAACAACTTCATTGATAACAGTTAATTCAGCATTCAGCAGCTAGGATAGTTACCCGTTCATGTACTTTCGATCACATAACTCCTATTCTTTTTAGGTTTCATTAGCTTCCTGTTCATTATTGTGTACATTACAAAATGTTACTTCTTACCTACAAAGCTCTTCATAATTTGGCACCTCATTAACTTTCAGATCTTCTCCATTTGTACACTCCTTTGCGCGCTTTGAGAACATCTTCTGCACATTTATTGTCTGTTCCAGACCTCAAGATGAGTTCCTTTGGTGGTATGGCTTTTAGTTGTGCAGCGACAAACTCTTTACCTTTACCAGCTGGATTCAATTTCTGATTTTAAAGTTCAAATAAAAATGTATTTGTTTAGAATTGCTTTTAATGATTTTCTTGTTTAATGTGTTGTTATAATGCTTGCATTTTATGTTTTGTTTTATTGTACGGTGTCCTAGAGTGTCTTGAAAGGGGCCTACAAATAAAAGGTATTATTATTATTATTAAAGCTCTGATGTTGGCTTTCTGCTCTGTAACACTGGCGGTCAGTTCTCTCAGGGCTCTGTGGATGTATATATTAAAAATATTTTCTAAAAATATATTTGAAAATACAGGCTATAAGGTTGTCAGGCTTGAACAAATATAGACACCAACCACAGCTGGGTGATCAGCTCAAGACAAAATAATTGTATGTTCATAACATGGTTTTACAAAGATCATTAACCTCATAACAATGAAGCTGAATTATTCACGAAATCAGAAATACACAACATCATTTTGCAAATAAAATAATGTTAATGTTATAACGTCTAATTTTTTTATTTTTTCTGCCAATGCATGTTTCAAAAACACGACTGGCACAGACGAATAATGTTAAATAAAAATAAATCTTACCTGAAGTCACAGTGAGCTTTCTAAAGCCAGACGCCATACACGCTTGCAGAAGCAGGTAAAAATAAGAACATACCGCTATATTTTCTAATTAATTTCATAGTTCCCCCAAAACAATTTGAATTCTGTCATCACTCGCCCATAAGATGCTCCAAACCATCGAAGACTTTCGTTCATCTTCGAAAGAAAAGCAGAGATATTTTAATGAAATTTCACCAAAGATGTTCATGTTTCAAAAAGTTATTATCATACGAACCAATCAGAACCGCTCAATGGCTCTGGAACCAATCAGGTTTAGTCAGTGTGTGGTTTGAATTTAAACAAGTTTTTTTTTTTACATTTTAGATATGATGTTGAAATCCTTGTGAGAATTTCAGTTGTAGCAAAGAGTATAGAAGACCAGTAGCTTATTATAATTAATGTATTATTAATGGACAACAGCCTATAAAAAACCATAGTAACATAATCTATTAAAGGGGTCATATGATGCTATTTCAATTTTTCCTCCTGAAGACAGGCATCACGGCTGTGGAAGAACTACAGAAATTCTAAGATTTCTGTTTTGGCTAGCTAGTGGGGCATCTAATAGGGTTGTGTCCTGTGCCTTTGTAGCGCCAAAAACAGAGTTTATAGAGTTGTGAAACTCACTTGAAATCATCTGCTCCAGCATTTGCAAAAATTCAGGGTTAGGGTTAGTACAGCTTCCAACTGTAATAGCATGGTGCCAGCCCCTTTCCTGGTGCTATTATTCAGATATGGCACTCATCTATTGCTCCAGCAGCTTTTCCCATTGCTGCATGTCGCCCAAGCCTTTGCACCCCTCCTGAGATGACATCTAACACTGTGACCCTTGGTAAATGAAAGTATTTTTGCAAATGCTGGAGCAGATGATTTCAAGTGAGTTTCACAACTCTATAAACTCTGTTTTTGGCACTCCAAAGGCACTTGCTAGCCAGAACAGAAATCTTAGAATTTTGACAATTGACTGAATAATTATCAATGAACAAGGTAAACAATTGAGTTTTAGATAAGACAGACCTAGAACCCACAAGGAGGGCTTCTGTCTTATTGGTATTTAAGATTATTAGTCATCCAAATATTAATTTCCTGGAGACATTTAGTCAAGTCAGGAGGGGGATGAGAAACATTAGGTCTTGTAGAAATATACACTTGTGTGTCATCGGCATAAAAATTAAAATTAATACCATAGGAATGAAAAATACGACCAAGAGGTAGAGTATAAATGATGTATAAAAGCGGGCCCAACTCCGACCCCTGTGGAACACCATGAGTAACTGAGACATGATCTGAACGTGCATTCTTAATCTGCACAAACTGTTTTCTATCACTTAAATAAGATGAAAACCAAAGAAGCGCATTATCAGCTATTCCTATGCAAGCCAGCTGTTCCAATAATACTGAATGGCTAATAGTATTAAATGCAGCACTAATATCTAACAGAATAAGAATAGACAGAAGACCAGAATCAGCAGCTAGGAGAAGATCATTTATAACCTTAACGAGAGCTGTCCGTACTATGTTTGGGTCGAAAGCCTGACTGAAAATGTCCGTAAATGTCATTACTTTGTAAATGCGATTCAAGTTGTGCTGCTACTGTTCTTTCAAGTATTTTTGAAATAAAAGGGAGATTAGAAATAGGCCTGTAATTATTTAGATCATTAGGATCAGCACCAGTCTTTGTGGAGTTGGAGTGATAGAAGCCATTTTTAAAGATGAAGGAACAGTAGCAGTTGATAATGACGAAAATACATTGCAGGTTTTTAGAGGAGCCACAGTGTTAAGTATTTGAGACAGATTGTTGTTATAGGAGGGTACCAAATCAAATGTAGAAGTAGAAAAACAGTGCTGGTTTACAGAGTAATCAATCATTCCATCCAAAACATTAAGGTCAATATTTTTTATATTACGGAATGAAACAGAGCGTTGAGGTTTAACTCTTGCCAAAGAAAGGGAAATATTAAAAAAAATAGGCTAGTGATCCGAAATAGGAAATTCAATTGAAGTAAGGTTATGAGGTATAACACCTGAACAGCATACAAGATCAAAAATATGTCCCTTATTATGTGTTGGAAAGTTAGCATAATGCAAAAGCTCGGCACTGTCAAGAACCAATTTAAAGTCATTATATTGAGTGCTAGCAGTATTATCAAAATGTATATTAAAATCTCCCATCAACAAGGTTTTTTTTTTTAAGAATATGATAGACAAGAAAAAGTAAAGGTAAGTACTAGTATTAGTTGGTTTAGTGCAGGCGAAAAAGATGAGTCTTTAGATGTTTTTTGAAAATGAGTAAAGACTCAGCTGTTCGAATTGAGATCGGGAGGTCATTCCACCAGCTGGGAGCAGTCCAGGAAAAAGTCCGTGAGAGTGATTTTGAACCTCTTTGGGATGGCACCACAAGGCGTCGTTCACTTGCAGAGCGCGCAAACTTCTGGAGGGGTGCATAAGACAGAACTAGTGAGTTTAGGTAAGCTGGCGCCGTGCCAGTGGTCGTCTTGTAGGCAAGCATCAGTACCTTGAATTTGATGCGAGCGGCTACTGGTAGCCAGTGTAACCTGATGAGGAGAGGAGTAACATGAGCTGTTTTTGGCTCATTGAAGACAACTCTCGCTGCTGCATTCTGGATCAGTTGTAGAGGCTTGATAGTACATGCAGGAAGGCCCACCAGGAGAGCATTGCAATAGTCCAGTCTGGAGAGAACAAGAGCTTGGACAAGAAGTTGGGTGGCTTGCTCTGACAGGAATGGTCTAATCTTCCTAATGTTGTATAAGGCAAATCTCCAGGACCGGGTCGTTGTAGCAATATGGTCTGTGAAGCTTAACTGATGATCCATCACAACTCCTAGGTTCTGGCTGTCCTGGAAGGAGTTATGGTTGACGAACCCAGCTGTATAGAGAAGTTTTGATGAACTCCAAACTCATCTTTACACAAATAGCCTATTAGAGACTTTTCAGTCTGGGTTTAGGTCTGGACATAGCACGGTGTAGGGATTAAGCCTTTTCTTTAAAGAAGAATCGAGTCTAAAGATTCGAATTGCTTTAATTGAAATGATTCCAAATTTAATTAGTATATACTTCATCAACGGTTCGTCCAGCGAACGTTAAAATCAGTATATCTTTACAATTCTGTTTATATTACTTCATGGACAATGACAAACAAACAGAATGATAATTTATAAACTACAAGGTAGCACAGGATCTGGGGAACGTTTTTTTGTTATCAAATTTTTATTGTTTTAACATCGTTTAAACATGACATATCGAAGACAAACAATCAGCAATTACCCCAGTATGAAAAAAAGATACAAATAATAATAAATAAAAATGAATAAATCAATAATTAAGATAATAAAAAATTGAAAATAAATATATATAGGGCACTATTTCAGTGGGATAACAAAGATACAGAAAATTTATATATAATGAATAAATAATAAACAAACATACAGAATATACTTCAAAATATACACAAATATATACAAGTACTACAGATTATTCGAATTGTTGGAAAATATCAAAACAAACAAACAAAAAAAACCCCAGTAGAATAGAGCTGAAAGAAATCTACGACAGTTGGAATATATGATTAATAATAAGGAGAAAATAAATTAACCAGATGAACAAGAACAATAAAAATAAAATAAAATGACCATAAAACCAGAGAGGGGTGGGGGGTATTAATTCAACTCAGTAAACCCTTGAGTTTTTCCAATGTTTGGGCCCAGAGTCTAATGGTGTCCTCTCTTGCGCCATGAATGCGTGCAGTGGACAATATTTTTGATATTGTAATTGTGGTTGACTTGTTATTTTGTTTGTACATGTTGTAGTGCTTTGAGTATTAAGAAAGGCACATTACAAATAAAAATTATTATTATTATTATTATTATTATTACATGCATACAGAACATTCACTTACTCTTCACAGTATACACGCAGCATACTGCAATATAGTAGGAGTTGTGTGGTCGTATGTCATTCCGAACACAGCTTCTATACTGATTTATTTAGCATTTATTTAGTTATATTTCGCAGATTCTGGTAAAAATAGTAGGTCATCTGGGAATTTGATGCATACAGAAAATTTGCACACTATGCTCAGCATACATACTGGATACTGCAGAAATAGTAAGAGTAGTATGATAGTATGGCATTTCGAACACCGCATGTGTCATGTTCTGGTTAGTTGTCCAAGTCATGTTTCTTGTTCCTCATTGGTTGGATTGTGTCATGTGACCCTGATTGTTTGATATATATATATAGCCCTCATGTAGCCTTTGTCTCTTGTCATGTATTGAACGTATTAACCTCTGTTTGGTGAGTTGTTTCATGTCTGTAGTCAAGTCAAATCAAGTCTTTGTGTTTTGTTTGGATTTTTGTATTTCACTCTGTAGAATAAATCTGTACTTGGATTCAACTACAACTTGCTGTTCGGTGCACCATCATTACATATCATAGTTATGTTAAATTTAATAAACAAATAAAAATCAGAGGTGGACAGTAACAAAGTACATTTACTTGAGTACTGTACTTACACTTTTTGAGTATCTGTACTTTACTTGAGTATTATTTTTTTCTGGAAACTTCACTACATTTGAAAGACAAATATCCTACTTTTTACTCCGCTACATTTATATCAAGTTCTCCGAGTATAAAGTCGTTGAATGCAGCAGTTTTTCCAGTGTGTGCATTTTCAGATTCACTGAACCCTTGTTTCTCTGCAAAAATCCAGCCTGCGATCTGCCAGGACCTTCCAGTGTTGCCAAGTCTTAAAGTATTTCTAAGCCTGCAGTTTTCCGCGTAGCTTTGAATGGATGTTTGGCTGTTTTTTTTACGTACATCTGGCAACCTCAGGACCTTGCCCACTAAAATAAATGTCTGCACTACTGCACAGCGTGCTCTAAAAAGGCAAATAAGATAATAAAAGACAAAAAGGCACGTTTATAATGTGGTGTGATCATCTCTGTGTTCACCACATTGATTTTAAAGAGACAACTGTATGTGATGCCTTACATAGGCAGAGCGCTACGATCAAAGATCATAGAAGATAATGATCGGCATACTGTAAAAAAAATCACCTACACCTTGCTTGATCTACATGACAAAGAAAATGTATAGTTTTTATTCTGTTTGAACTCGCATGTGTATGTGTTAAAACCCATTTAAACTCTTTGTAAAATTAACCATGTTTTTACTACAGTAACTATTTTAATTATGGTATTTGTGGTAAAATCAGTTTTCTACAAATTTACTATTCTCTCACTATAGTAACCATAATTATTCTAATTGTAGTAAAACTACAGTAACCACAAATTTAACAGTTTTATTTTAGTAACTATAGATTAATATTTGTAGTTAAACTATTGCAATACAAATGGTAGGCTAATATAGCCGTCAAAAATGGCTGCTATTACCATATATAAAAAAACCTTACTACTCAGGCCTACTGGTAAATTGCTGCTAAAAACTGGTCAAGGAAGTATAGTATTTAATAGTATAAAGTGTATATATATATATATATATATATATATATATATATATATATATTTTTTTTTTTGCAAACAAATGATCAACAAGTAGGTTAAATGGTCACACAGGTCAAATTTTTTTAGTTCACTTTTTTACAACTTTGGAGTCTAAACTGGGAATCCCTAAGATTAGAAATCAATAAGCAGAATCAGAATCAGAATGGATAAAATTCAAACAATACCCATTTTATGAGCATTTAATGAACACTGATCAGTTGATGGCAAAATTCAAAAAGACGGTTCTTTGGCGCAATGTGCATACCCATGGCCATACCGAGAGAGTACTGTATGTTCCAGTTTTCTGAAGATTTGTTTTCTCTTCAATGTTTGCTTTGTTTGCCTAAAATGAACCATATCATATCCTTCAATATCTCTTTCAAAAAGAACTTTGTAACTTTTAAACAAGTATTAAAATGAGTTGTGTAGTGGTAGGAGTGTCAAATAAAAAATAAAGATGATTATTTTCATTCAGTTGTTCCACTTCTATAGGTTTGATAACATAAAACTCTTAATTCCAAAAATATTACAAGCTAACCAGTGTATTCAGTAGGTAGCATTAGTGGCATAAGGTATTGTAAGTATACAACAATGTGACAATAAAACATTTAAAAAAATTTATGAAGATGCAAAAATAATAAAAACAACAGTTTGTAACAATACATTTATTTTTGAAGCACAGTATGTTTGATGTTTGGTGATTTGGTGTGGGGGGGAACACGCTCCCTTAGAAGAGAATTCCAGTCATTTACTGTTCAGAGCTCGCCTGAGGAAGGATCACATCGTCCGAAACATCGCGCGATAGGCTTGAACACACAACTTTAGGCCTCCATCATGAGTCTGGGTGATGTAGAGAGCCACACAAAAATTATTTCCTTCATCTACACCGATGATGTGATGTGCTCAGTAATTCTTTCTTTGAGGAAACGTGCACTTTCACCACACACCCTAAACATACTAAACACTTTTGTCGTGTAAACCTACAAAAAATAGCCACTAGTCTCCTGAACCCTATTTGGGAATTTATTGCATCGATGGGAAATATTTCTGGGCCTCTGGAAGCTGTAGATTGATGGCCAGTTGGGCAGAAGGACAGTGCATAACCGTAATTGGACTTTGTTCTGATTGCTGGGTATAGAATTCCTAACCCTAACCCCCAACATCATTGAAGACCTGCCTCAAAAAGCCATCGAGGTCCATTTTCTTATCAATATTAGTTTGTAAATTTACCACCTCAGCCATGGAGTACACAGGGAATAAAGTTCCTCTTCTTCCCACCACCTCCCGCAATCCAAATCTGGACCAAAGCAAATCAATGGATGGGTCCAATGGAGACACATTGACCTTTGCATGATATGACACAATGATGACCCCCCTCTGTGTCGACTAAGGCACCCAAATTGAACTCCCGATCATCCTTCTGTCCTAACTTGCTAAGGCTCATTAGGATGTGCATGTCAAGATCATTGCTGATGGCTGACACAGCCAGATTAAACACCTCCAGTACAAACCTCTGATCGCAATGCAGAATATTCATTCTGGTCAGGTTACTTAAGTTATTCTTGATGCTGGGCCTCTCAAGATCTTTGGGAGAAAGCATCTTCAGCCGCTGTGCAAAACTCTGGAACACGGCATTTATCACCGCAATTGCATGGGCTTTCACTGTCAGCTCATTTTTGAACAATGGGTGGGCACGGTCCAGGTTGTTGGGAACACATGTCATGTTTAGGAAGTACCCACCATCAACCATTGCCAACACAATGCCCATGGATTTGTGTAGTGCATTCACACCTTCTGGTGGGTACCAGCGGAGATTGACATGTTTTTTCAAGATGTGCCAATGGTTCCACACCTTCGATCCATCCACTTTTCCCACAGACATGTAGTGCAATCCCACTTTGATGCAGGACACATCCCTAAGCAACACCACGATACCATCCAAATCGAAAGTGTACTTCATCTCCTCTCCAGTGCTTTCAACAACAGAAGTGAAAATGGGGATATGAACATCATCGTCCCTGAGGAACATTGGAACCCTTGGACACTCGTAAAACTCCTTGACCAAGCCATTAGTGTTTTGCTTGGAAACAACACTGAATGGAGGTAACTCCTCACTGAAACACACATTAATTGTGTTACTAAAACATTTTATAACACCAAATACTAACCATAACATCACAAAAACACAAGAAAAACAAACTTACACGTCCATTGTCACCTCCGTTTCCCTTGGAAAGTGAAAAAAAACTTTCTTTCTCTTTAACAATACAGACACACTCCCTGCCTTCTCCTCCTTTCTGATTTCATAATAATAATTAAAGTCAAATGGTATGTACAAAAACTCACATCAATTTTGCATATAACACGACAATAACACTCTTCAATGTCTTTATATTTCTTATATTAACACTCTAGTTCTACTACACTACATTTTCTGTATTCATTCAACCTATTCAACTATCCATTTATGCACTTTGATTACATATAATAACACTATAACTTGCATAAATACAGACTTACATTATTAATATCGCCTGTCATTGCACTTGAGTTGCATGTAAAATTACTATGACACAACTAAACATAAAGGTGCTTCTCAATAGATTAGAATGTCGTGGAAAAGTTCATTTATTTCAGTAATTCAACTCAAATTGTGAAACTCGTGTATTAAATAAATTAAATGCACACAGACTGAAGTAGTTTAAGTCTTTGGTTCACATTTAACAAGTGGGACTTAAATATGCCATGGAGGGATATATAAAAGATTTTAAAATAAATGTTGTGGGTATTAAATTGGAATTGTTGTGGGTTTACAGTTCACAATAGAAGTGGGAGAAGCCTCATGTTACGGTGAAATTGCAGATAACAACATCCCGGATCAACACTGTTCATGTATCACAGGGTAAGATTAAATTAATTTACATTTAATCAGTTTAATATGAAGAGAGTGAAATGTAGACCTTTGTTTATGTGTTTTTGCCCTACACTGTACAAGATGTGAGAACAGTCCGCTATTTAGGTTTGTATCGACTCACTAACTTTAACGTTTTAGCCAGAAATACCTTGCTAAAGGACATTAACGTTCTGCTTGAGCAGATGAAATATTAACTTAATGAGAGTATGACACTATGAAACTTCATCGGGATTGGGAGTGAATGGTTTGGGACATTTTGGGAGAGTTTGGGAGAGTTCTCCTGGTCGGGTTTCTATACTTGCCGCCCGCAAGCAAGTCTCATCCATCCGATGCCGTGAGTCTTGATCTCCCATCGGATGTGGCAAGAGTCTTCCTTGTCGGTCAGCCCAAAGCTTTTTATCTGCCTAACTGAAAGGACCCAGACGTCCGTCGTCCTGAGTCTTAATCTCCAGTCGGAGGCTTCATGGGCTCTCTCGGTCAGCTATTTGCCCTTCGCCCACTGAATAGCAGGGGCTTGTCAGCCTGTAGGGCCCGTACGCCGACACCGTGACCCTTTCCAGTCGAGGCAACTCGGGTCCTCCCGGTCGGGCTATACAATCACGCTGCTCCTCCTCATCAGCCGGTAGGGCTCACCCGTTCCAACGCAGTGAGCTCCCGTTAAGCATCGGCTCGAGCCCTACCGACCGGGCGTCCCAAACCTCGCAGTCCCGTACCAGCAGCCTGTAGGGCCTACCCTTCCAACGCTTAAGTCGCTGCCACCGGAAAATGTAGGCTCTTCCGGCCTGCCAACCAGCTGACTTCTCAGGAAAATAAAAACTAGCCCCCGCCAGTACTTACAATGCTTTTTAGGGGGGCGTTCCTAATCTGGCGGCTGTCTTTTTGTCCAATTGCTTTTTGGGGGGGGGGGTACTCTAGGTTCGGGCCATTCCCGAGCTCGGAGCCCTTCCCCGGACAGCACACCAAATATGAATTTCATACCTCAGCTAATAATATGTAAGCGTGAACTAGTGAAATGATGTTTTATTAACATGGTTCGGGAGGAGCGTGTCAGATAATTAGCCTAATCAACACCGGTGGACCACAATCAAGTAATCAATTCCACAGTATAAATACCGCTGACTTACCTCTATCCATTGACGGGTTATCAGCATCCCTCCTCCACCCCAACTCCTCACTTCAAGTTCACTTTACAACTAGACGGGGAAGGGGGGGTACTCTAGGTTCGGGCCATTCCCGAGCTCGGAGCCCTTCCCCCGGACAGCACGCCAAATACGCATTTCATACCTCAGCTAATAATATGTAAGCGTGAACTAGTGAATGAGAATGTGTCTTAAATATTTCCCTATCCCAAACCTTCCCAGCCGAGTGCTGTGTAGGGGGGAGCTGTTGTAATTTTAAAAATCCCACCCACATATGACTAAGTTCAACCCATATGACCAAGTCAACTGCAATAGACTGGGGTTCCTCCAATTAGTATACACACCAAATTTCAGCTCTCTAGGACCACCGGAAATGGGTAAACCGGGTGGGGTGACACTACTGTATCTCTGTCCCTGGTGGCACTAGAGTGACCAAACCAAGCGCAATCAACTGGGTGTCCTCCTGAACTCAGCATTTTTGCAAACATGCCTCGACTCGATCAGCTTATTGCCTCCCTGCGGTGAAAAAAGAAAAAAAAAAGGAAATTTATATAAAAAAAAAATTCTTATATGACGGAAAAATAAATTTGATGTCAATTTTAATTAAACATAATTAGAAAAAAGGACAATTACATTCTTTCGATACACTGGCTTGTCAACCACACTAAAATAAACACCTTAACTGTGTAATGGACAGCAGTCAAGCAAGATAGAAACCCCTTTCCAAACCACACCAAGTTTTATTTCAGTTGAATCTTTATCCATGTGTGGTATTCATTTAGTAGTTGTTAGTTACTCTTGCCTATCTTTTTATTAATGAATTCCTTTATTATACTTTAGTCATGTAACAGTGGCAACACCCAGATATACATCTTTAACCACAATTAACTTATTTTCATTTTTATGTACGGCCACCAGACAAAGTGAAAACAGCGACCTGTGGGAAGAATTAGTCTAGAGCCCTGTATAGCCTAAATGCGGAATTATGTGAATGCCATCAGTGAACAGGGCAAAATATGTCAAAATGTAAAAGGCATGTGTAGCCTATACGTGAAGTGAGCGACCATGCATGGTACTCTCCAATAACGTACCCATATAGCACACAAAGTTATGACAAAATTATATCCCAATGTATAATTTCATGATGATAGATTTCCCAGGATTCTGCAATGTCTATTTATTTTTTTTTTTAATAATATTTGTGTTAAGTCTCTGCATTGTTCCAAAGACGGCTCTAGTTCTCAACCCAGTGTGCAGGAGAAGCATCACTAAATTTGGCCAAAGAAAACTTGTTAAAATCAAAATTTTTCTATATTTATTTGTGCATTTTTCAAATGTTTGTTAAAAGTGCAAAAATCAATTAACAAAAATCTGAAAAGTCAATATTTTACTTTATCGGGCAGCATTTTGTGTGTACGGTTCTAATTTCAATTTTGGTTTTCAGTGTAGCATTTAAAAATACAATAACCGTTCATTTTTCGTTTTTTTCCGTCATGGTTAAAAAAAACGAAAAACGAATGGACGCAAAAGTACATGGACCGAACACTCCAGTCGACATTTCACCTTTCCTTTCCTTTTCTTTTCTTAGGTTTTGTTCAATGATTCCAGAGTCATTTTTTGGATTTTGGACATTTTCCTGCAGTATGAACATAGTCATATGGTTAATTGTGGCTTCTCCACGGTATACAGTCATACTGTATATTCTTGGCCTTGTTTTCTTGATTCATCCTCTGCAATGTACACTTTCTTACAATTCAGGGTATTCTTCTGCTTTATATGAAATGTGACTATGCTACAGAAAGTGGAGAAATTGGAGTCAAAGAGACTAATTTTAAGCTTGTGCTAAGAAAACTAAGGTTGAAGGGGCTGACTTCGTGAGATGTTGAAAATGTCTGTGAAGACATCAGTAAGTTCCACTGCACAGTCTCTCAGGCCACGTTAACACTGCCAGTTAAATGTGACCCAATTCCGATTTTTTGCTCTTATTTGACACAGATATGATCTGTTCTATGACAGTGTAAACGGGAAAAGAATGCATGCATTCGGATATTTCAAGATCGGTTTCAGGCCTCATTCATATGTGGAAATAAATCAGATATAAATCAGATATGTGCGAATGCAACTTTCATGTAAACAGGCAGATCGGATTTTCTGAGGCATTGCATTCTATATGTCATCAAAACTACGACAATTTGGTGCTTCTCCACGGTTTAACGACGTCATATGTGACCTGTGCTGGCAAAATTAGTATAAATTTACACAGGCCATTTTGAGCTACAGGCAAAAAAATAAAAATAAATCTTATAAGATTTCTAAAAATAAATCTTATTTTTATTTGTACATTTTCTCCGCTCGCTTCCCACTCTGACTGTCATCCGAAGTGCATGCATATAACGGTGCTTGACGCCACGTGATCCTGATAAATACACACACATACAGAATAACAATATTTGAGAATTCACGCAAACATAATCTGCTCTGTCTTAAGTGAACGCTTAGGGAACTGTTGGGGGAAAACATCTGATGTGTAACATTGTATTAGATCCATGCATTACAGTATAGGGTGTCTGTATTATTATCATAATGTTAATCTGATAATAAAAGAAAAGAGGGCATCACTCGCTGCACTTCATTGAACTGCTTTTGTAGTTTTAATAATCAATTTATTTGTAATGAACACACTTAAGATATTTTTATATTTGATTTGATTTGTTTTTCTTACATGAATGCTTTAGTTTAGATATAAAATGATAAAGGTAATGCATTATTTGTTTCTTTATAGGCTATTTGTTCTACAGGTTTTTTTTTTTTTTTTTTTTTGCATCTGTTCTTATTTATAATAGCAAAGATAAATTAAAAATAGCTGTATTGTGACTAATAATATAGTAATTAATAATAAGAAAAGACAGAGGACTTTACTATCGACTTCAAATGGGTATGACACAGTCATTTTTTGTCCGATTCCAACAAATCATAAATAATTTTGAAGGTCTTTTAATGGAGAATTTTAATATTTCTCCCATTTTTAATTTTTCATTATTCTCATGAGGAAGCACATGTGGAGGCAGTAAATGACAACAACGCATGCGCGACTTTTCAGACAAGTGAAACACGAATCGGATATGGGTCACAACTGAAAGGACGCATAAACTGACAGCCAAAAAAAAAAAAAAAAAAAAAAAAAAAGGATACAGGCAACAAATCAGAATTGGGCATCAAGACCTGCAATATAAACGAGGCCTCAGTACACATCCAGGAATGTTGTCAGGACCCGGAGCTTTGTGTGCATTGATCCTGCTGAAGGATCTCCTCACGCTGTCCGGGGTCAGCATCATCACCTGGTCACCGGGAGGAGGTGGAGTCTTCTGTGCAGTGGTGCTGTTTTGTGTTCAGCTCGTTCAGCAGAGAGATGTTGCTGTCACAGGTCCGCTGTGGGGGCTTGTAGTCTGTAATGGTCTGTATCCCTTTGATTATGATTCGAGTGTCTCTGCTGTTGCTGAAACGATGGGCTATCCTCCTGGAGTACTGTCTCTTAGCCTCTCTGATGCCGCGGGATAGGTTGGCCCTGGCTGTTCTCAGGCCCCCCTCATCTCCAGGAGTCTGTAGACCTCCCCTGTCATCCACGGCTTCTGGTTGGCCCGGACAGTGATGGTTTTTGTGACTGTTACATCATCAATACACTTGGTGATGTAGGCAGTGACAGTCTCCGAGTACTCCTGGAGGTCAGTGGAGTTATTGTATGTGGCAGCCTGCTTAAACATATTCCAGTCAGTTGTGTCAAAGCAGTCTTGAAGAGCCTCTGATCTTCTGGCCACACTTGAATCTGTTTCTGAACTGGTTTGGCGACTTTAACGAGCGGTCTGTATGCAGGCATTAGCATGACAGTGATGTGGTCTGAGGCACCGAGGTGGGGGAGGGGCTTGTAAGCTCCTGTCTGTGTAAACAATCTTGGAAACCCATCTTGGAAAACCTCTGTATGACCCTGGCCACTGTACTGCAGCTCAGTTTCAGGGTGTTCCCAATCTTCCTATAGCCTAGGCCATCAGTGTGGAGAGCAACAATTCTAACTCTCAAATCCTCATGTTGAGCATCCAGTCCGAATGAGAGAATTGTACTCAAAGCACCAAATCTTCACAATGACAAAGATACACAATGTGTATGGTCCTGTCTAGCAGACAAAAACATGAATAGGACATGCGGCTTTGCGTGTTTAAACAATGTACAGCTGTTGTCACTTAGGGTGTACTCACTTTTGTTGCCAGCTATATTGACAATAATGGCTGTATGTTCAGTTATTTTCAGAGGACAGTAAATCTATACTGCTATACACAGAGCACATTGACTACTCTAAAATATATCATTCATTGATATATATAGTATTTCTATAGTATTGTTCCCTGAGATGTTATACTAATATGGTTGACTAATATGACATACTCGTTCACGGTTTTGTTACTTATACTGTAACAGGAACTGTTCAAAGGATCATTGCAGTGTTTAAAATAAATATGAATATTAAACATTCTGTATGTCATGTACTTTTTGTATAGTAATGTAAATTACGAGAATACGGTGCACTACATGTATACTATGCAGTTAGTGTTTTGTGGATTCTGGTCTTTCCTGTAACAACAATTGCATCCAAGACTTTCACTTTGATACTTGTGTATATGCTGTAGAGACAATAAAGAATTCCATTTTATTTGAATTAATTCATATTTTCAATTACATTTATTCATGTGGTTTCTAAAAGTCATACTTGAAAGAGTTGATTGCTAAAACATTTATTTTCGAATATTAAATGTTAGATGATAACGTTAACTAAATAAAATAACTAAAAATGATCAGCATGATAAAAACATTTAGTAGCAAGAACATTCTCTTCAGAATGAAGTGATCATTGTGATGGTGTAAGTGCATATGCAGAGTGTTATGGCCAGGGCTGCCAACACACGATACTAGTATCATCTTTAAATTGCACAACCTAATTACACCCTACAATGCAAAAGAATCATCAGCAATAAACAAATATTCTATGAAAACATTGGACATCATACAATATTTTTAGTACATCTAATTAAACCTCAATAGGCTTCAACTTTCTCTTGCTTTTGATCTCTCATGCTCCTAAAATCGACAGAGTAATAGCAACAAATAAATACTGATTAAATACAACTTTATATCATTAAATTGAGATAGGAAGCTGCTAACAGACACACATCCACACTGACAAGGCAACACTGATGCCTTCACTTCCAGGTCAAGAAACTGTCAATCAAAAACTCAGCAGCCAATGAGAACACACCACTGCTGGCCCCACCCTCACGGGAGGTTTGTGCCAGAATAGCGAACGAAAACTTCAGAACTGTAAATGAAACTCTGGACGTGCATTTGTAAGTACTGATCAGTGAAAGAAAGAGGAGAAAACAGTTAGCAAAACATGCAGTGCATTTAAAACAAAGACAAAGATTTTGCCTGCGATTTATATTTTTTAGTTTTTAAAGACATTTTATTCAGTTTATATTTTCATAAGTTTCTGGGGAAATTACATTAATTTTTATCGGCACAAAGGTAATTCTACAGTTTCACACTGGATGCGCAAGCAGAGCAGAGGCAGCACAGAAGTATCTCTTGGGTATTTATATTATGCCCTGGCTACGGTCATAATAACTGTTAGTGATGATTTATTAGCTACAAGCTAGGTAACAAGATCTGGGCAATGTTTTAACTTTAAATACACAATACAAGACAAAGATTCTTATAATGAAACAATTTATTTGAGCTACTCTAATACATTAAACTAAACTAATGAAAACACACACACACACACACTCACTGAAGATGAGAGTTAACAGTTTCCATGAAGTCCCAAAAGTCTAGTATGTTGCTAGTTTTTAGATCGCAACCTGAGAGAATCACAAAGCAGAGATTTGTTTTGTATTTACTGCTTAAGATCAATTCGCACCAGTTCAGCGAGAGATGAAGCTTTGTTTACTTGAGTTCTGGTGAACGCTGAGCAGGGAATCCCAGCACCTCTGGTTGGTTGCCGAACTGTCGCTTGGATGATGTTTTTTTGGGAGAGCCCTCGTGGTGAATGGAGGTTGCTGGTTGCGTAAGAGCTTTGGAAGCAGGTCTCAGAGAGTCTGAGTTTGCAAGACTCTGAAGATTTCTGCAGTCACGAAGCTTCATCTGAGTATTTGAGCTCTGGCTGACCTGATCGCTTGATGGTGCAGTGAGGGTGTGTAAGCTGGAGCATGATCAACACAAAGCTGCTCGGGCATTGGGTTTTTGATCAAGCCACATAAGTCTGTGCCACGTTATTGTCTTCCAATCAGCTTGTTGCAAGGCAGGGCCACGCCCCGCAAGGTTCCTCTTCGTGCATAAATTAACACGGTGCTTCAATTTATCACATGGGGAACATCCTTGCCAGATTTTGTTAATACTTCTATAAAGTTTCTTAAGCAGTGAAATGTCAATTACTAGAGTATTACATTTTCTTTACCCGTGTTCAGGGCCGTAGCTGGGGTTTGCGGGGCCCCGGTGCAGGTTGTACCCATGGGCCCTGTTTGAAATTGTGTAAATAGCACAAATAAACAAATGTAACAATGCTTACATTTTTTCAAGGTTGTAGGTGTCCAGGTACAGAAACTAAATAATCAAATGTAAATAGCATTGCATAGTCTTCAATGTATAAATTAAAGATTATTTAATATTAATTCTTGTTAAAACTACAAAGTAATTCAGTAAAGAGCAGTAAATGATTTCCTCCCATTTAATTTATTGGATTAACATTAAGGACACTGACAGCAGCTAGTAAATTAGGTGCTGTCACCTAAGATAATACATCCAATATGATACACATCTGATTTCTTTCTCAACTGTTTACTTTCACTTAAGACATAACCGACCATTTTTGAGAGGATACTCGCAAAGACGAGTTTTTGTATGTATGTGTCGTTTCAAGAGCAAGAAGAGACCAAACTCAGTTCGGTGTTAAGGGGATGTGAGACGCGAATCTCTGTGCGCGCTGTATGCACAGAACTGAATTAAGCTTTTCATATATTTTTGTGTTTCTATGTTTAAACTGGTAAGGTGTATTTGTTCGTTCAGGCACGGGATGAAGTTAAGAAGAGCTCTGTTCAGTGTTTGCGTGGCTCTCCATGTGCGCAACGAACTCTAAGTTGAGTTTTTCTGCATCTTGTGTTTGAATGCTCTGTTTTGAATGTTTAAATTGGCAAGACTTAAAACACGTGCAATTGATAAGATTTCGTGACCATGCGCAAGGCCGTCTTCTTATGCTGATCTCGGGCAGTCGGTTGAAATCACCGGGGGGCCCCCCCTCAGCCGTGGGCCCCTATAATTGTCACCACCTTTCACCCCACTAGCGACGGCCCTGACCGTGTTCTTTTTGGATAATTTAGTTTTGTCATAGGTCATCATCTGGTTTGGAAACAAATAAATTACTTTTTTTGAATGTGTAAAAGCATGTTTAATACTTTGAAATGCTTTCATTTTAGTATAAAAGTATAAAGCACTTTTATGTATATCACTCAAAATACTTTTATAAACAGTAATTTGTATATTTCTATTTTCTTATATTATTGGAACATGATCTAAAATAATGACCATAGTCTTTTTGTATAACATGTCTAAAGGAAACTTGCAAGCTACATAAACATTTCCATATTATTTAGAAAAAAAAAACATTCGTTTTTATTTGTAAAGCAGGTATGCATCTACATCCACTTGGTGTTTACAATCACAAAACATCAGTACTGAAATACTGTAATAATATTCAATGTGCTAGCAGATAAGAGATTATTAATATACGATATTATTACCCACAGACAACGAATCATTTAAATCTTATGCTGATGTTTGTGTAACTCTGGGTTCCAGGGCCTTTTCCAAAAATTCCTGAAGGACAAAAAAAAGAGAGAGAGAGAGAGAGAACATAAAGTATATCT
The DNA here is from genome assembly GCF_018340385.1 of Cyprinus carpio. Taxonomy (NCBI): domain Eukaryota; kingdom Metazoa; phylum Chordata; class Actinopteri; order Cypriniformes; family Cyprinidae; genus Cyprinus; species Cyprinus carpio. The sequence continues at coordinate 35,093,478 of NC_056576.1, forward strand.
ACAAACACAATTAACATTAATTACAAACAATGAGCAAAAAAAAAGAAAAGAAAAAAAAAAAGAAAAAGAGGGATGCACCAATTATCTGCACTATCGGCCGATTGTTTAAAGCTGATTCAGGCCGATTATACCGTCAATCAAAAGGGCCAGAAAAATGTCAGACTGCAACTCGTGTGAAGGATCTATAGGATTTAGGGCTGTCTAATTATCGCTATAACAATGTATTAATGCAATCTAACTTAAAATATAGCCGTCAACAGGTTCTGTTTAACTCTATTTACTGTGTTAGCGCACAATGCTAGTCTTGTGCTGAAAAATTAATTGTTTGTCTGGGTGATCTTCAACAAAAACAAGTTTTTATGAAAACTAGTTTGTATTGAGTTGTATACAAACTAGGGATGTCAACGATTAATCAACGATCGATTAATTGTCGATAAGAGATGCAATGGGTTAAAGCTATCAATGCTCGATTAAGCTATTTAATTTTGGGCTGCGTGCGACACGTGCGAACGGTTGTGATGCTGACGGTATATAAATGCATCATTGTTCATTCATAATGTACAAATTAAGCTTTTAATGTGATTTAAACTTTAAAAAGTACATTAAAATAGAAGCAACATAAAGTTCAACATGGAAAGCAATAGAAATGTAGTAACTGGTCATTTCCTCAGATAATCGTTTCATATCGTGCGCTTTGCAGGGCTGCGGGACACAGGACACATAGGCTATAGGCTATTCATTCCTACGACATTCATTTGTGGCCACTGTCCATATTTCATTAATTTTGTTACTTAAATGACCCATGATTTAAGTAAAATGAGGGAACAAATGAATAAATCGAACAAATTCTTAATTCATGGCCTGCATGAAATCTTTAATTTTCATTCACGCAGGTTTAACACAGTAAGAGATGCGAAAACATCGATTAAAAGTGAATGACAATTAAATAAACCTGCAAAATTAGAGGGTTAGACGGTGAAGATTTAGGAAAAGAAACTATGCCTAAATATTATTGAATTTGTGGAAAATCATGACCAACCAGAAAACCAGATCAAAGCCGCGTAAAGGTAGGCTATGGGCTCGAACGCATCCAAAAGTATGTCGCGTTCTAACATTTTCCAGTTAACCAATTATTCCTCTAATAAACAAAGCTTTTATACCACACTTGTCATAATCAGAGCTTATAATTTGTAAATAAATAAATGCTGGATTCAAAACAGCAATTAAAAGGCGCTGTGACTGACACTAACACGTTTTCCCGGAGCAATCACTGATGTCACTAAACGGTGACGCCACAATAAGAGCATCGTTCACGAGGTTCTGCTTGGACCTGACTAGCCCAGAGCACAGGTTCTCAAGCCCTGGGACAAAATGGGATGCTTTAAGGAAAATGTATAGCCTATGTAATTAATAGGCCTAATATAAAAATAACAATTTGTTTTCGTTAAAAAAAATATATATATATATTTGAAATTTATTAATAATTAATTAAAATAACGGATTTAAAACAGAAGTGTGGTGCGGCTCTACTAAATAAAGTTCATGGAAAGGATGACAACACGCATTCTGTTTGTTTGTTTTATTTTACGAAAGCACAAATCTTCTGTTTTTATTGTGTGTGCGCAAAAATAAAAGTAAACACTTTTGCGAATTATATCTTTCTCCAAAAATTTAGTTTTTTTAATGATTCAGCTGTTCAATCGCGCTGGTCACAGCCAGTTACAATCTCAGGAAATCCATCAACGGCGCAAAAAGACAATATAAAAGCAAAGTTGAAGAACAATTCAACACCAACAATGCAAGAAGCATGTGGCAGGGCATCAATAACATCACAGGTTTAAAAGGGAATAAACCAGCTACTGTGAACATTGGCGCCTCTCTACCGGATGAGCTTAATAACTTTTATGATCCTTTCGAGGCTCACAAAAAAATCCACCATTGTGCCCATACCAAAGAAAAATAAAATCACATGCTTGAATGACTGGAGGCCTGTTGCTCTCACACCCATCTTCAGTAAGTGTTTTGAGAGACTCGTCAGAGATTACATCTGCTCTGTGCTGCCTGCCTCACTGGATACGCTACAATTTGCATATCGCAGCAACCGTTCTACAGATGATGCTATTGCTTTCACCCTACACACTGCTCTCTCCCACCTGGAAAATAAGAACACCTATGTGAGAATGCTGTTTGTGGACTACAGCTCAGCATTTAACACCATAGTGCCTAACAGGCAGAAGCCAGGTGGTCAGAATGGGCAACAACACTTCATCCCCGCTGACCCTCAACACTGGTGCTCCTCAGGGCTGTGTCCTCAGCCCGCTCCTGTACTCCCTGTACACACATGACTGTACAGCCACACACAGCTCCAACGTCATCATCAAATTCGCTGACGACACAACGGTGATAGGCCTGATCACCGACAACGATGAGACGGCCTACAGAGAGGAGGTGAGCACCCTGACTAAATGGTGTCAGGAGAACCATTTCTCACTCAACATTGACAAGACCAAGGAGCTGGTGGTGGATTTCAGGAGACAGAGCAGAGAACACACACCCATCACCATCGACAAGACACCTGTGGAGCGGGTAAGCAGCTTCAAGTTCCTCGGTGTTAACATCAGTGAGGATCTCACCTGGTCTACACACACTGATGCAGTGCTGAAGAAGGCACATCAACGCCTCTTCTTCCTGAGACGGCTGCCCCAGCATCCTCAGATCATTCTACACCTGCACTATAGAGAGCATCCTGACGGGCTGCATCACTGCCTGGTTTGGAAACAGCACCGCTGGCAACCGCAAAGCTCTGGAAAGGGTCGTGCGAACTGCCACCACAAACTGCCCACAGCATCAGATCCTGCACTCTGCACTTTAACTTCAACAGTTCATTACTGGACTGCACTACACACTGCATTTAATAGAATAATCTATCTGCTACCACTGGATACCATCCAATGCACATCCATGACATTTTGCGTATCCAGTTATAAATCCATGTTTTATGTGTATATATGTCTACATAATGTAGAATGTGTACATATTGTGTATAATGTGCTAACTGTAAGTATGTCTAATAATACACAGTGTACTGACTGTATGTATGTGTATATTGCACATTGTCACCTGTTGAAGTCTGTATGGTTATATGTAAATTGTTTCTGCAATTTCTGGATCATGCTCCCAAGAATTTCCCTCACTAAGGCACATGTGCTGTGGTGATGTGACAGTAAAAGTGATTTGATAAACATGTTTGATGTGAGCAACAGTGTGTTTTGGTGCATCAGCGCCAATGAAAGCGGTTCTCTGACTGCGCAGCACAGCCACAGTTACGTTTGGCATAATTTTATTTTAAATTCCATAATGTCAGTTGAAAAAAACTTCCATTGTGTTTTAAAATACAACAACGAGCACCACGAAACCATTTACAGAGACTCGTTCAGTGGTCTCCGTGACGGGAAACAGTCAACAAAGTAAAATGATCTTGAACTCTTCATTTTATCAAATAATAATCATATCTATTCATTTTACAATCCTGCTACTAGCATTTTATTCAAACTTAAACCCCTTTAATTCGGGTGAGAAGGTGTTTTTTTTTAAGTGGCTTTTGCACATCCTTGTCTTGCCGGTGACTGCGTGCCGCTGCAACAGATGCATTTTGCAGCATTAAGGTTAACGATTAATCAATTAATTGATCGTTAATTTAAACAACGATTGATCATGGAAATGATCGAATATTGACATCCCTAATACAAACATTTCCGTTTTTATTTTTGGATTTGATTATTATATTGGAAAGTAAACAGCAGTTGAATATATTTTGGTCTTTGTTGTTCATTTTGACCTCTAATATTACAGTAATGAACCCAATGAGAGTTTCTTGTATAGTTTACATCATTAGCAGGAAGAGATTGTGTTCCTAAACTCCGATCGGGAGATTTCATTCAGAGTAATCGGCAGAGAAACCTGCTACTGGTGCATCCCTAAAAATGAAACCCATTAATACTGAAGAAGGATTACCCTGACAGGATCAGAGAAAGAGCTGCTCAGAGGAGCTGCCTGTCCTCCTTTCAGCTCTCTGTACTTCAGATATTCATGGGCAAAAGAAACAGCCTCCTCTTCACTGTTGAGAGAAAAAAGCACATTGAAAGACACTTTTTGTTAGAAATACAAATTCACTTAGCCCTCGAAAGTGAAAATTTTCACTAAACTCATTTGATGAAACTACAGGTGTGTGATATATATTATCTATCATGGCCTCGTAACTGTTTTAACAGCGTGTGAGCAGACATTCAGTGTCACAAACCAAACAAACACCTCAAGAGCACACGCTACACCTCTGACACTCAAGTCTGGGGGCAGAAAATACACCTGATTTTGTCTTTATTTGTATTATATTATATAGTTAAACAATATCACATGATACTGAATTAAAGTTCTCTTTTGAAACAACTGACCTTAGAGATCTTAAAGTGGCCCATTATGCTTTTTTGAATATTACCTGTAGTGTGTAATATGGCTGTTTCTGAAGGTTTTAAAGATCAAAGTGCATGACAAAAAGAAAGAAAGAAAGAACTGATTCTGAAGGCCTGCAGAGTTTTGGTCCGTGTTGCTGTGATGTCTAGAAGACGCTGTTTTCTGTGCTGCGAAAGCAGAACTAGTTTACATGAGCTCCCAAAGGCTGAGGATGTGAGGAGTCAGTGGTCGAAATTTATTTTTACAGTGACACAGCAGTATAATGCCAGCCTTTCAGTGTGTTCCCATCATTGTACTGACGACTGCCTCTAAAACCGTGTTTGTATGAATATTATATCCTAAGAGAACCTGCGCTTCATGACACCACCTCCACCAAGCTTTACAGATGGGGTTGTGTGCTTAGGATCATTTGCAGCTCCCTTTTTTCTCCACACCTTTGCTTTCCAATCACTTAAAGGTTAATCTTTGTCTCAACGGTCATGTCCAACTCTACTGGCCCACATTTGTTAAGAATCTTGCCTTTCTATTTTTGGTGCTGATCAGAGGTTTGCATCTTGCTGTGTAGCTTCTGTAATTCTGTGTCAAATTCTCCTGCGGACTGTAGAATAACAGAGCATCACCCCAGCTTTCTGGAGGTTGTTGGTGATTTTACAGACATGTATTTTAGGGTTCATTTTCACAGCTTTTATGATTTGTCTGTCATCAAGTACTGTTGTTTTTCTCCACCGATCAGGTCGTTGGTTGCTGATGTCGCCGGAAGTTTCATACATTACAGATACATATGAAGCAGCTACCGATGCGATGTGATATGATTCAGCTGTTACAGTGCAGTGCAATCCGATTTGATTCAACACAATGTGATTCGGTGCAATGGAAAAAATATGATCACTTCTAATTACTCAAGGCCTGTTTTATAAAACAAGTTTACCAATAAGCCAGGCTTATTTCAGTTACTCTGACTCATTGTCAAATGATTTGGTTCCATAAAGCAGTTTTAACACAGGCATCCACTAGTAATTTTATAGAAATAAATCTGTTTTTACCGATTCAAATGTTAGAAACGATGCATTGCGATACAAATGCTAACTTGTAGCCAATGCACACTTTTTAAATCGATGCACTACATCGTTAACTTTTATACTGATGCATCGGTGCGAATCTTCACATCCCTAATTTAGAGAACGAATACTTGAACGAACCTTTCAAACACTATTAGAAAACAGGTGATGCTGCAATGTATGCGTTTTATTTAATTTTTTTTAGTTGGACGCAAGTTAACATTGTAGGAGACCTCCAAATCAAAATTATGAACCTTTAAAATAGCATAATGGAGCATTTTAATATTACGGTAACACCTCAGTGTTCATCGTGATACTTCCCAATCACTCTTTCAAGGCTTATATTCCTACTGTACATGATCCCTTACATAACCGTTATGTCTAAATAAAGAAAGAAATCAAATCAAATAAAATAACATAAAACTGATGAACTTATAAATAATAATAATGTATGAAATATCATCCAGGATCAACAAACCGGTTTTGCGCCACAAGGCAGTTCAGCAGCTCCTGCACGATCTCAGAATGAGCCTTTGTGATCAAGTGCTTCTTCAGATCACTGAAGTGTCTGGTCTTCATCAACATCTGCGCCTTGCCATTTCGACAAAGGAAGGTGAACACTGTCTCTCTAATCTACAACAGATAACAAGGTAAGACACGTAATCAAACGTGAAGAGGCACTGAGAACAGATGTGTTTGAACAAAGACCTGTGAAGGAATGCCGGCTAACTCTCCGGTGCTCATGCTGTCCTCCACCTGATCCAGAATGAGGGAAGGGTTACAGGACAACAGGAAGCTCTAATGTACAAAACACACAACATCCTGTTTCAGTACAAACTAAAAATTTAACTCAAAAGTATTCAGATCACATATCAGTGAAATAGGAGAACCTGCATATATCCAAGATAAAAAAAAAATCACTGATAACTGAATAATGACAGACAAAATCAAATCCCACTCAAAGAGATTCATCACTACACTACAATAATTCAGTGAAATATGTATTTCGGGAATTGTCAAAATAGCAATAATAGAATTGAATATCACTCAGCTTGTAGGTTACATAAGTTATGAATACTGACTTCAGAAATATACAAAATTAAAATCACAAATCACTATTAATAAACACTAATAACTGGATTTTATTTAATCCTTAAAATGTTAAGTGCATAGTGAATAAATGCGTTTAGATCATCTTCCTCCGTCTACAGGGAATGAGAACCTACTTGAATCTGTGGTTCCTTCTTTTTGGCACAAGGTACGAGCAACAGTGTGCCCAGAGAGAACGCCTGCAGACTGAACTGAGCAAACCGCCTGGCGATGCCAACCAGATCCAACGAGAACACAAACGGACATCTAGAATAAATTAATAAATAAATTATATACAGTACAGACCAAAAGTTTGGAAACATTACTATTTTTAATGTTTTTGAAAGAAGTCTCTTCTGCTCATCAAGCCTGCATTTATTTGATCAAAAATACAGAAAAAACAGTAATATTGTGAAATATTATTACAACTTAAAATAATAGTTTTCTATTTGAATATACTTTAAAAAAATAATTTATCCCTGTGATGCAAAGCTGAATTTTCAGCATCATTACTCCAGCCTTCAGTGTCACATGTAACATCCAGTCTATCACATGATCATTTAGAAATCATTATACATATTTACATTATATATATATATATATATATAGAGAGAAAGAGAGAGAGAGAGAGAGAACAGAAATGGACATCTGAGTACATATTCAAAATTCAAGCACATATCAAACAGGGTTCCCACACTTTGGTTAACTTCAGATTCAAGGACTTGATGTGGGGACACATTTCAAGTGAGAGCGAGGTTACATCATGTTACCTTGTAAGATACATTGTTACAGTTTTCATGTGTCAAACACATGAATTTGTGGGTTTTTGTTAAATGTGAGCCAAAATAATCACAATGAAAAGAACCAAAGACTTAAACTACTTCAGTCTGTGTGCACTGAATTTATTTAATACACGAGTTTCACAATTTGAGTTGAAATACTGAAATAAATGAACTTTTCCATGACATTCTAATTTATTGAGATGCACCTATAATTCTGTCTTTTTTACCCCATATGCAGCGATATCTCCTGCTTACAGCGGGAGCAACAACGGTACGCACAACAGGTCATTATTCACTATTACCCAAACGCTTCACCTGTCTCAACATCTCTCACTGTTTCTCTCGCTCCGACTGACGCGAGTGAGGAAACAGACAGTGCAGTTCTACACTTATTACAGTACATTATATTCCTTTCTTTTAATCTGTAAAAGAGCGCGTCACACCTCCCTTGTTATTTTTTACTGGTTAAAAAAACAAACAACAACAACAACAACAAAAAACGTGCCAATCTATATTTATTTACCCATTGTCCACCTTATATATTTTATATTATTTCATATTTTAAAAGTTTTGATCAGTTGTGGAGCACGCGTCCCGTGGCACCAAAGCGTTGTGTAAGTCTCAAGATCTCTCACTGTGTTCAGCCACCGATGCACATGATTATTAATATGAGTTCACCTTGGCTGCGGCATGTTCTGTGACCGCTGCACCTGGATCACTGGTGTAAGTGAAGTCTCATCTAGGGCAGACAGTAGGAGTAGCAGCAGTTTCTGTTGTGTCACGTGCATCAATTGGAGCATAAACAGACTGAAAGATCTTGAGGCAGGTGCTCTATTATAAGACAGGAATAAGATATAGGTGGCGAATAGGTAAACGTTTGTAGATTTGCACTGTCTTTTTGTTTATGTGCCTCAATCGGAGTGCAACCAGTAAAAGATCTTGAGGCAGGTGATGCGCTCTCTATTACTATAGAAGTTCTAAGTGGCCATGCATTTTCTTTCCCTTCTTGTTTTCTCGTGATCCCGACATCACAAAAAAAAATTTTCTCGTGATCGACTTATTTTTCTCACAAACTCAACATAACAAAACTGTAAGCAGGGGATATCGCTGCATTTGGGGTAAAAAATACAGAATTATGCCAAGGCTGTCTGTTTGTTGACACTTTACAGATCCCCTGTAAAGACCTTGTCTCAGACGACCACCGGGACAAGACCACAGGAAACAGATGATTCTTCTGAACAACCTGACTTTGCTGCAGCCTGGAATTGAACTGCTGGTTTCGTCTGGTCAGAGGAGAACTGGTCCCCCAACTGAGCCTGGTTTCTCCCAAGGTTTTTTCTCCATTCTGTCACCGATGGAGTTTTTGGTTCCTTGCCGCTCTCGCCTCTGGCTTGCTTAGTTGAGGACACTTCATTTACAGCGATATCGTTGACTTGATTGCAAATTATTGCACAGATACTATTTAAACTGAACTGAGCTGCATGATGACATCACTGAATTCAATGATGAACTGCCTTTAACTGTCATTTTGTATTATTGACGCACTGCTTTCCTAATTAATGTTGTTCAGTTGCTTTGACACAATCTTTTTTGTTTAAAGCGCTATATAAATAAAGATGACTTGACTTGACAGGCACGAGCTGATTAGCAGCTGTCTTTAGCGGAGCTTTATCTCCACTGATCAAAGATTCGCCGCGGTCGTCTGTGAGTGACATCACCTCCCAATAAAACACGCCCCCTAGTATAGTCCCGCCTCTCACATTGATTGACAGCTTTCTGTGTAGATGTCGGAAATTCAATGTTAAAAGGAATTGCGATTCCATTTGAGTTTTGTCAGGATACATGCACGACGCAGAGAGAGTGAAAAAGCAAATGTGGTAATTAATATTGCTATTTAAATATGACAGGCTCATAACTCGTAAGACACGGGAAATACAGTTGCAAATGGACTTTTTTTGCAATGTGGCAGCTACTGTGCGTTCGCGCAAATGCAAATAGTAATGCAAGATTTGCAACTGCATTTGAAAAAAGTCCTGAACATTCTTCCTTATGTTTTAAATTTACCATTTAATTTGACAATAATGCAATAATGATAATCTTGGATATGTGAGAAAATCTTCATAATTTAAATCACTTCTATATCAGTTCTTACTTACTGAAATCAGCATATTTGTGATATTAAATTTATTTCCAAGGTGTTTTTTAACTAAAGAAAGGGCAATTCTTTCATTTTTTTCCCCCTAATCTAATAAAAATGTTTGCATTATCTTTCATATCAAATCTTACATTTCATTAAGGAATTGACATTTACATTGCAAAATTACAACTGCATGAATAATATTATGAGCTTAGTGTTTTATTTTTTAATGCTTAAATTGTTAATATACAAATATGAAAAGTTGGAAAAAAATGCAATGATACTTCAAAATATGAGAGTAAACCGCCAGTATGTGGCCAAGAGACTGTTAATTAGTGAACATGTAAATCATTAGTTCAAGTGATTATTTCAGACACTGATTCATTTAACAATCAAGCAAATGCTGTCTTTATGAATCATAGACTCCAAAGATGAATTCAAAAGCGCTGAGTCATTCAGTAACAGAACACCGCTGTGCGCTGCTCGGAGATTAGTGAAATAATATTAATATTAGGCTTATGTAACCAGAAGTTTTAAGATACATGACTATGCTTTTAAGTTTTTCTTGCCTCATGGGTTTGCATCTTAACAAGCAAAGCAATTCAACATTCATTTCATGGTGTGTCTGTGAAACGTTGAGGTACCATCGTAGTAGTTTCGTGCACGTGTGAACGTCATGGCAACGTACAACACAAAGTACCTCACGCAGGAAACACTTAACGTGACGCATAAATGTGTGTAACTACCGTAACTCAAGCAAGCTAGTCTGCACAGGCCACGAAGTGTTGGCGAAATAACAGTAGCGGACCGGAAGGAATAAAAGGATTCTTTTCCAGAAAACTTAATGCACAAAATAAATTCAAGCACTTTCAAGGACCTGTATCTATGTATGTTTATTTTCAAAACATTTCCAGTGCCTTGAAAAAAAATTCAGATTCACAAACTTTCAAGGATTTCAGGGACCCGTGGGAACCCTGTTTAAATATGTCTGTGATTAATTCATTTAATTTACATTTTCATGTATGATTTATAAAATCATAAACTCATCATAAACTAGGGTCCTGGAGCTCCCGTAATCCATTAATACAGTCCCCATAAGACCCAGAATTAACCTGGTGTTCCCTGCTGTTGCATTCAAACTAATATAGTACAAACATAAAACTATATATTTTTGCTTGATTATTGTGCTGACGAGTCTACATCGTCAGTTATTTATCCCAGTTTGGAACGTAATTCCTCTAAACGCTCAGGTGTTTCCAGAGAGTGACAGTGATGTACGGCACTCCCTCCGTTTCAAAAACTCATCGCATCAACATCAATCACACAAATTAAATAATTGGTATTTTTTTCTAAGTTCATTCATGGAGCTCTTTGCTAAAGAGGTGATGACAATGATTGAATTGGGTGTATTAAGAGAGAGTACAGTGGTGTAGCATTATTAGGACTTCACAATTACATAAAAATCATAAATAATATTTTGCTTGGTATTGTATAGATGATAAATATTAATTGTAAAACAAGAGCCCCGCCCTCTTCCCATGCTTTCGCTTGGATTGGAGACTTACTTTAGAAGCAGGACAAACGTCTTGTACATAACATCATGCTGTTGAGGGCTGAGAGGAAGAGAGGCTGTGAAATCATCAACACACAAACAGTTCAAAACTTTTAAGTTATAAAAATTTAAATGCAACTTCACAGAAAAAAAAAAGTGTCTAAGTACGTCTCTTTTTACCTGTCAAGAAAGGGGCTTGAATCACACTCCGCCAAATCCTGGAAAGACTTTGCCCCTGCAGGAGGGAGGGATACATGAATAAATAATTACAATAAAATCTTGTCAGATGTGTTAAACTGATCTGAGTCTCACAGACTCTACACGTGGAGGAGCCCAAACCAGTGATGTTGTGAACTGCATGTTTCCTGAGGTGCACTTATAATGTTCGTAGGAACTTTATATCATAAACAGTGATCATTTAGAAATAAGACCATTTTGACCATAATTTTAGAGTTAAATACTTTGTTTAAAAGGCCTGCTATGACTGGGAAACATCACTGCATATGAAACAAACATTACATGTAGAACTCTTTTGCTATTACCGATGCCAAGAACTAATTGTAATAAGTGCTTGATTTCTGCGCTTCCTCAAATGCTTTCATCAACTAACACAACGCAAAGATCAAGTAATGATTCATGACTGATTGTAGAGCGTGTCAGTGATGATATCGTGGGGTTAGCGGTGAACTGAACTCTGAGCTGAAGTGACTCACAGATCCAGTGATTATAAAAGAAGTGTTCTGCTAGCTTTCTCTACATAATCACAGTTTCAATAACATTATTTCCATGCTAGTAAGAGAAACAATGTGAAGTTGAAATCATTGATTACAGATTGAGCAAGAAAATTAACAGTTTGTGGCATTCCTTTCTGTAAAAGTCTGTTTGGAAAGCCTGCGTCAAACTGTGACTGTTTTCCCAAAGGATTCACAGAGGAATGTACTGAAACAAATAATGCCCTGCTGGCACATTACCAAAAAAATTAAATAAAACCACAACTTTCCAAAAATTACAATCCTTTTGAAGGTAAACCAGTTGTTTTGGAAGCTTTGGTTTCAATAAAAGCTGTTTTCAGACTAACAAGGATGTTTTGAGCTTTGAAGCACTGATCAGCTACATCATGAAAACCACTGACAGGTCAGAGGTCAAGCAGGTCACATCGACTGCTGGCACCCGTCAAGGGCTGAGATAGATTTGGGTGTCCCCGGTCTGCAGCGGTCAGTGTTGTGAGGAAGAGCAAGCGCTGAGCAAGACTTTTCCCAATAATGAGTCTGACACCCCTGATCTAAATAAAAACATGAAAAATGATCACCTCTAAAAGACTGGGCACTGCTATGAGGGCTTCCAGAACCTTCTGCAAGTAGCTTGTCTACAGAAGAAAAAGCAGAAAGATTAGATGACATTTAAAACAGCAATGAACACAAGGCTAACAAACATGACAGCTTCAAGTGTACTTGTTCAAACGCAATACCACGTATAACTACTGATCTATAGAAATACAGAACTCATGGATCACGTTTCCAGATTTTCTCAGCATCAAAAAGTTTTCCATTATTCACGTTTCACTACGCAGTGTTTGTGCACAAGTACACTAAAAGCCTCAGACTAATGACTACACCAGCGTTATATGGACAGTAGCAGAGGAGACTCACCATATTGAACGACATCAGCTTCTGCAAGACACTGTTCCACAGCTGCAGGTCATACACCTCATACTCCAGACAGAGCTCTGCCACGAGACGCACCGCCTGGGAACACACAGCACTATGATACATGCCTTACTCAAAAATATGTAGTAAATAAATAAAAAACATTTATAAACATTTAGAACTTAAGATTCCGTACTGCAAAAACATAATCAATAAATGATTTGCAGTAGAAGTATGCATTCACACCACCAAAATGCAGACGAGTCCTTTACAGACTGTGGTTATGAGTTAATGAATCATGTCAACATGAATAATGTGAGAAGTGCTTAAGAAACAACAACAACAACATTTTATATCATTTTCAAATGGGAAAAATGTTTATCAGATGATATATAGATCAATTAGTTTTTCTCGGCTGCTTTGGTAAATTTTTCAGAGCAGAACATCATCTACTCACTTGTGCACATCATAAAAGCAATTTCTCCTTCATAACACCTGAGCAGTGCCACAGACTGATCGACTCCATGCCACGCCACACTGCTGCAGTAATTCAGGCAAAAGGAGCCCCAACTAAGTATTGAGTGCTGTACATGCTCATACTTTTCATTTTTATACTTTTAGTTGGCCAAGATTTCTAAAAATCCTTTCTTTGTATTGGTCTTAAGTTATATTCTAATTTTCTGAGATACTGAATTTGGGATTTTCCTTCGTTGTCAGTTATAATCATCAAAATTAAAAGAAATAAACATTTGAAATATATCAGTCTGTGTGTAATGAATGAATATAATATACAAGTTTCACTTTTTGAATGGAATTAGTGAAATAAATCAACTTTTTGATGATATTCTAATTATATGACCAGCACCTGTATGGGTCCTTCTCAAAAAATTAGCATATTGTGAAAAAGTTCATTATTTTCCATAATGTAATGATAAAAATTAAACTTTCATATATTTTAGATTCATTGCACACCAACTGAAATATTTCAGGTCTTTTATTGTTTTAATACTGATGATTTTGGCATACAGCTCATGAAAACCCAAAATTCCTATCTCAAAAAATTAGCATATTTCATCCGACCAATAAAAGAAAAGTGTTTTTAATACAAAAAAAAGTCAACCTTCAAATAATTATGTTCAGTTATGCACTCAATACTTGGTCGGGAATCCTTTTGCAGAAATGACTGCTTCAGTGCGGCGTGGCATGGAGGCAATCAGCCTGTGGCACTGCTGAGGTGTTATGGACGGCCCAGGATGCTTCGATAGCAGCCTTAAGCTCATCCAGAGTGTTGGGTCTTGCGTCTCTCAACTTTCTCTTCACAATATCCCACAGATTCTCTATGGGGTTCAGGTCAGGAGAGTTGGCAGGCCACTTGAGCACAGTAATACCATGGTCAGTAAACCATTTACCAGTGGGTTTTGGCACTGTGAGCAGGTGCCAGGTCGTGCTGAAAAACGAAATCTTCATCTCCATAAAGCTTTTCAGCAGATGGAAGCATGAAGTGCTCCAAAATCTCCTGATAGCTAGCTGCATTGACCCTGCCCTTGATAAAACACAGTGGACCAACACCAGCAGCTGACATGGCACCCCAGACCATCACTGACTGTGGGTACTTGACACTGGACTTCAGGCATTTTGGCATTTCCTTCTCCCCAGTCTTCCTCCAGACTCTGGCACCTTGATTTCCGAATGACATGCAAAATTTGTTTTCATCCTTTGGACCACTGAGCAACAGTCCAGTGCTGCTTCTCTGTAGCCCAGGTCAGGCGCTTCTGCCGCTGTTTCTGGTTCAAAAGCACACGCCTGTGCACGGTGGCTCTGGATGTTTCTACTCCAGACTCAGTCCACTGCTTCCGCAGGTCCCCCAAGGTCTGGAATCGGGTCCTTCTCCACAATCTTCCTCAGGGTCCGGTCACCTCTTCTCGTTGTGCAGCGTTTTTTGCCACACTTTTTCCTTCCCACAGACTTCCCACTGAGGTGCCTTGATACAGCACTCTGGGAACAGTCTATTCGTTCAGAAACTTCTTTCTGTGTCTTACCCTCTCGCTTGAGGGTGTCAATGATGGCCTTCTGGACAGCAGTCAGGTCGGCAGTCTTACCCATGATTGCGGTTTTGAGTAATGAACCAGGCTGGGAGTTTTTTTAAAAGCCTCAGGAATCTTTTGCAGGTGTTTAGAGTTAATTAGTTGATTCAGATGATTAGGTTAATAGCTCGTTTAGAGAACCTTTTCATGATATGCTAATTTTTTTGAGATAGGAATTTTGGGTTTTCATGAGCTGTATGCCAAAATCATCAGTATTAAAACAATAAAAGACCTGAAATATTTCAGTTGGTGTGCAATGAATCTAAAATATATGAAAGTTTAATTTTTATCATTACATTATGGAAGATAATGAACTTTTTCACAATATGCTAATTTTTTGAGAAGGACCTGTATGTATGAATTAATAAAGCAATATGTAGGGTAGAGTTTGTGCCATCTAGGGTCAAGAGAAAAAATAAGGTATGTGGGTCATTAAAGTTTGTTTATTTGTTAACAAAGGATCTGTGGACACATCAATGTTTTTGGATTTGTGGAGTGAAACTGTCGTAGTCATGTCTTTATTAGTCACGTTAATGAAAGCATTCAAATCTTCTGTTTATTCAGCAACCGCTAGAGGGATTTCCTGGGTTTCTTCCGCGAGGCGTATTTGGAGTTTCTCTGGTATTCAGATGGAGATTTACTGCTGATCACAGAACCGTGCTTCACTGAAAGATACACATGACAATCACAGCTTCTGCCTAATCGCAATTTAATGTCGATTGTGCAGCCCTACCTTGTGGTAAGACGACTGAACAGTGAGAGATTTTCTCTTTTCTAACATTAATGACATTGACAGGAGCCGGTACAGTATAGGCTGCTGTCACTTTAAGAGCTAATGCAGAGATCCAGTGTACTGATACTCTTCTGATTTCTTTCTCAACTGTTTACATTCACTTAAGGCATAACTGATGTGATGTGATGGGATACTAGCCAAGACAGGCATTTTGAGATAATGTGTGTATTTGTCTGTTCAAGGACAAGATGGCACAAAAGAGAGCTCAATTTGTGTGCCATCAGACACGCAACTGTGTTTTAAATGTGCGGGCACAGAAAACAGCACGCAAACACCAAATAAAGTTTCTTCTTCTTCTTGTACTTGAATGGTTTAAAATCACTTAAATGTTTAAAATGACAAGACACAAATGCTGAGCTTTCGTGACGATGCAGCACTGTCCTGAGTAGGGCTGAAACGATTAGTCGACATCAACAACGTCACCAAAAAAAAAATTGACGACAAATATTTTTGTTGTAGAGTAGTCATTTGATCTCATATGACCTAATGTAAGTGCCTGCAATAACGCGGTTTGACCAGTGTGGCGCTGTAGCGTAAGACTGTAATTCAGCTCTCCTGATGCAAATCAAGAGAAGACAGTGCTTCAGAGCAAACGCAGCAGAGCCGAACCTGAAGCTGCTGAGCGGCGTTTGGATGATTGTGTAAACATATGCTGCATGCTTTTCTCACAATAACAAAATAAACAACAAAAACTGACCACGGTGTGAAAGCAGCAGTTAAGAAAGCATCTGATTACAGAGATGTGGATGTTGGCACGAGCTCTGCAGTCCAGTACTCCAGTGAAGTCACGTCACATTTATTTATATGGTACTTCATGCAGCAGAGAGCCTGAACTCAAGCAGCTTTACAGTATTAAACATGAAAAACCAGAGTCAGTGTTGCTTTCAGTTAGAATTTCATCTTGATTTTCTGTTATAAAGCAGCTCTTCAGTGTGGAGCTGGCTAATGATGAAATCTTTTTACTAGTGGTAAAAAAAAATATTTAATTAAAGTGATAGTTTGGTTTGAAGATTAGAACTTGATCTAGCTCAGGACTGTTTTGATTATCATAACCCTATAAGATATTTTAAGAGAGATTATGTTTTGAAGGTTGTGCTTGAATAAAATAGTTTATCCAAAAATTAAGCGTCTCCTCATTTACCTTTATTTTGTTTTGTGTTCATATGACTTACAGAAGTAGATGTCAGGCAGAATGTCATTCAGCGACCTTTTCATTTAGTTTATTAAATGGTGAATGAGAGAGTTTCTCTGTCTGTCATCTCATTTTGTGCAAAATATATTTGTATAAATGAATTGTATAATAATTGTAATTACATAACATGATTCTCAAAAGCTGAAGTGATTACCTTTATTTTTGTTTGTTAGAATATGTATCTCAATTTTAACTAATTGCAAAAGCTGAATAATCACTCAAAGTCTACTGATTAATCAGTGAAATAATCGACGATTAGTAAATTAATCGTACCATTAATCGTTAGACTAATCGAATATCAAATTATTTTGCTGCAGCCCTAGTCCCGAGCGTCCAGAGGCCAGTCCTGCCGTGCTCCCAGCGCCTCAGAAGAGCTCGATTCACAGTGAATGAACCAAGTGTTCTCAGACACTGAAACACTATCATCCATGATCTACACACATGTAAATGTCACGCTTCACTCTGAATATACTGTGCAGCCCTAGTTTCAATATTAGTTGCAATATCTACCTGAGGTTCATTGTTGTGGTTCTTCCACAAACCCTTGATCATGCCTTCCTTGGGGCTGCTGATGAACATCTCCAAGGTATAGGGAATGTTCAGGGCCTCCATCTGGGCAAGGTACATGTAGCACTTCAAATAATATCTGTGGAAACATTAGTACATGGTCATTAATGCTGCAGATTCATTCATTAAACAAATGCCAAAAGTGTGTTTGCGTTAACACTGGACACTTCTATTCTGAACACAAATAAGAGTTAAAATGAATAGAATATTGATGCAGCTCACCTGATTTTGCTGCTAGGCTGGTTGGAAAGTGTCTCCAAGGTGGCAGCATCTGCTAAGTGAGTGAGACAGAGCAGAGCTCGACTGCGGTGTTCAAAGGTCAAACGAAGGCCTGATCCTCCCAGGGGCTGAACAGATCAACAAATGTTACATTTACATTTACATTTTACATTTAATCATTTAGCAGACACTTTTATCCAAAGCGACTTACAAATGAGAACAATAGAAACAATCAGATCAACGAGAAAACAACAACGGTATACAAGTGCTATGACAAGTCTCAGTTAGTCTAGTACAGAACACGTAGCCAGGGTTTTTTTTTTTTTTTTTTGGAATATGATAGAAAAGAAAAAGAAAAAAGGTAAGTACTAGTATTAGTTGATTAAGTGCAGGTGAAAAAGAGGAGTCTTTAGATGTTTTTTTGAAAATGAGTAAAGACTCAGCTGTTCGAATTGAGATCGGGAGGTCATTCCACCAGCTGGGAACAGTCCAGGAAAAAGTCCGTGAGAGTGATTTTGAACCTCTTTGGGATGGCAACGCAAGGCGTCGTTCACTTGTAGAGCACAAACTTCTGAAGGGTGCATAAGATTGAACTAGTGAGTTTAGGTAAGTTGGCGCCGTGCCAGTGGTCGTCTTGTAGGCAAGCATCAGTACCTTGAATTTGATGCGAGCGGCTACTGGTAGCCAGTGTAACCTGATGAGGAGAGGAGTAACATGGGCTGTTTTCGGCTCATTGAAGACAACCCTCGCTGCTGCATTCTGGATCAGTTGTAGAGGCTTGATAGTACATGCAGGAAGGCCCGCCAGGAGAGCATTGCAATAGTCCAGTCTGGAGAGAACAAGAGCTTGGACAAGAAGTTGGGTGGCTTGCTCTGACAGGAATGGTCTAATCTTCCTAATGTTGAATAAGGCAAATCTGCAGGACCGTGTCATTGTAGCAATATGGTCTGTGAAGCTTTACTGATGATCCATCACAACTCCTAGGTTTCTGGCTGTCCTGGAAGGAGTTATGGTTGACGAACCCAGCTGTATAGAGAAGTTGTGATGAAACGATGGGTTAGCTGGAACCACCAGCAGTTCAGTCTTAGTAAGGTTGAGCTGAAGGTGATGGTCATTCATCCAGCTAGAAATCTCACTCAGACAGGCTGAAAATGCGAGCAACTACCGTTGGGTCATATGGTTGGAATGAGAAGTAGAGTTATGTGTCATCAGCGTAGCAGTGATAGGAAAAACCATGCTTCTGAATGACAGATCCTAATGACGTCATGTAGATGGAGAAGAGAAGCAATCCAAGTACTGAGCCTTGAGGAACCCCAGTAGCAAGTTGTTGTGACTTAGAAACTTCACCCCTCCAAGACACCATGAAGGATCTATCAGACAGGTAGGAGTTAAGCCACTGGAGTGCGGTTCCAGAGATGCCCATCTTTCTAAGGGTGGACAGGAGAATCTGGTGATTAACGGTGTCAAAAGCAGCAGACAGATCCAGCAAAATGAGTACTGAGGATTTTGAAGCTGCTCTTGCCAGTCGCAGGGCTTCAGTAACCGAGAGCAGGGCAGTCTCAGTTGAGTGGCTGCTTTTGAAGCCAGATTGGTTGCTGTCCAGGAGGTTGGTCTGTACAAGAAACATAGAGAGCTGGTTGAACACAGCTCGTTCAAGTGTCTTTGCAATGAATGGAAGAAGGGATACCGCTCTGTAGTTTTCTAAAAGTGCTGGATTTAGAGATGGTTTCTTAAGCAGTGGGCTTACCCGAGCCTGCTTAAATGCTGAGGGAAAAGATCCAGAGTGAAGAGAGGAGTTGATAATGTGAGTAAGTGAAGGTATGACTGAAGAAGAAATCGCTTGAAGGAGGTGAGTGGGGATCGGATCCAGTGGGCAAGTAGTAGGATGACTGGACAGGATAAGTTTGGAAACGTCCGTCTCTGAGAGTGGAGAGAAGGAGGAGAACGAGTGAGCATTAGTCGTTGTGAAGTTATCCTCAGTCTGCGGTGTGGAGAATTGGTCACTGATGGTTCTTGTCTTATTTGTGAAGAAAACTGCAAAGTCGTCAGCTGTAAGAGTAGATGGAGGAGGAGGTGGAGGCGGATTAAGAAGAGAAGAGAAGGTTTTGAAGAGTGTCCGAGCGTCACAACAGTTGTTAATCTTGTCGTGGTAATATGATGTTTTAGCAGTGAAGACGTTTGCAGAGAAGGAAGAGATGAGAGACTGATACACACTGAGGTCGGTAGAGTTTCTTGATTTAAGCCATTTCTTCTCTGCAGCCCTGAGTTTAGAGTGATGTTCACAGAGTACATCGGACAGCCAGGGGGCAGATGGGGTGGTGCGTGCTGGTCTAGACGACAGTGGACAAAAGTTGTCCAAGCAAGAGGTCAGAGTGGAACAAAAAGAAAACTGCGAGAGTGAAGGAAGTGAGGATGCAACCACAGAGGATAGGCGAGATGGAGAGAGTGAACGTAGGTTCCGTCGAAAGGTGACCCGCGTTGGAGCGTGTGCCGCTTCAGGAGTAAGTGCTAGATTAGCAGTAATGAGGAAGTGGTCTGAGGTGTGCAGTGGAGTAACTGAAGTGTTGTCCACTGAGCAACAGTGCGTGTAGATGAGGTCCAGTTGGTTGCCCGATTTGTGAGTCGCTGTAGTAGAGACTCGCTTGAGATCAAATGAGGCGAGCAGAGTGTTGAAGTCAGCAGCCTGGGGTTTATCTAGGTGGATGTTGAAGTCACCAAGCAGTACCAGAGGAGTACCATCTTCAGGATAGTTTGATAGCAGCACGTCCAACTCCTCCAAGAAGTTTCCCAATTGACCTGGGGGACGATAAATGACCACAAAGTGGATTTTAATAGGGTGGGTTACAGTAACAGCATGTGATTCAAATGAACCGTGACCTGTAGGTGGTGGTTGAAGATCAAATTTCCAATCTTTCGATATAAGGAGACCAGTAGCTCCACCCCTCCCAGTCGTACGAGGGGTGTGGGAACAAGTGAAATGAGTGGAGAGGGCTGCGGGAGTGGCAGTGTCCTCAGGTTTGATCCAAGTCTCAGTTAGTGCCATGAGGCTGAGACCGGAATGAGTAGCAATAGAAGAAATGAAGTCTGCTTTGTTAACAGCGGGCTGGCAGTTCCAGAGACCAACTGGAATAGAGAGCGTTGTAGTAGAGGTCAGAGGGACAGGCCTTAGATTTGTCAGGCAGGCCTTCCTTCGACGTACATAGCGTGCTCTCCGAGTGTTAGTAGTGATAGTAGAGATCTGAAAGCACATAGTGACTACAAGTGACCAAAATAAGTATTTGAGGACGAGCTGTACAAAAATTGAAGGGGAGAAAAGCAATACTCAAGTGCCCTGTCGGTGTCCTTGCTCGGTGGAGTCGTGCAGGTAGAGTCGATGGTCTTTACACTCGTCGGTCTTCACATGAGGAGGCTTCACACGACGGCTGCCGCGGTGACACCTACCACTTATATATTTGCCTGATTACCTGTGATTGAAGTCAGCTAGTCACGCCTCCCTATTTAGCAGACCGAAACTGTCCAGTCCCGCGATAGGCAAACGCAAAACCAAACGCCACAATTCACACGTATTTACCAGGGTAAGACACACAGTAATTAAAGCAAAGTTTCCCTAGCAACGATGATCACGCAGTAGTCTAATGAGAAAACGAGGCAAAAACACTTACAAACTGCTGTCCTTCTCTGTCGCTCGACTGTTAATTGCTGGGCTCAGTTTAGTTTTAGTAAGATTCAGCGATGGTTAAGTAACATGGTGAGATACATTTTTTTTAAGCAGGGTTGTATTAAAAATCCGCCTCCTGTCCTCTTTGACTGATATTACACCCCGTCTGTCATATCAGCTTGAGGTCGTCCATTTGTTCTGTTGCCGGATGTAGTGCAGATATATAGGATGAGGAATCGGTCTAATGTCAGCTTGGTGCAACGTGAGAGTGTAGTGTAGACAGATTAAAATAAGTTTGGTTTACTTTTGACATGACACACTGCTTACGTCTGGTCTAGATAGGGTTTCAGTGCCACTTCACACAGAACACTGAACATACATATTTATTTTACAATATACATATTTAAATGCATCTATTTATTTATTTATTTGTTTACTTATGCAGTTTTGGTCTTACAAACAAATCTGAGTAAATGTGCCAAATTTTACGGAAACGAATAAAGTGTGATTGTGTGTTTATACACAGTGGTGTGAAAAAGTGTTGGCCCCCTTCCTGATTTCTTATTTTTTTGCATGTTTGTCACAATTTAATGTTTCAGATCATCAAAAAAATTTAAATATTAGTAAAAGATAACAAGTGAACACAACATGCAGTTTTTAAATGAAGTTTTTAAGGGAAAACAAAATCCAAAACTACATGGCCCTGTGTGAAGAAGTGTTTGCCCCCTAAACCTAATAACTGGTTGGGTGATCCTTAGCAGCAACAACTGCAATCAAGCGTTTGCGATAACTTGTAATGTTACAGCTCTGTGGACTTATGTACACACCCCGTGTGTGTGTGTGTGTCACACACACACACACACACACACACACACGCACACACGCACGCACGCACGCACGCACGCACATATACATAGAAAGAAAAGCAGTCCTCACCCATGTCTGTGCTGTCAGGATGGGGCTGAGCAGCCGAGCACTTATATCCATAGGGTGCATCTGCAGCAGGTAAACAACTCTGCAGTACAGAGAGAAGAACGGGGAAAGAAACAGAGAGAAATACTTCAGCAGGACCTCTACCATGTTACAGGACCACGGTTAATCCACTCTGTACTGTTACATCAAATTATGTGGTATAATCCCAAAAGACTTTATTAGTACCTCATGAGATCAGGATCATCATTTATATCAGTCACACAGTCCTGATGAATGTCCTACAACAAAGGAAGCATGAATATCAGTCTCGTCTAAGAATGCAAAATCATGATAATACACAGATATGATCACGCTGGGGTTCTGGATGGTCAGGCTACAGACGTAAAGGCTTAAAAAAAACCTTGTGTTCCACAGAACTAAAGATAAATTATGACAATTGTAATTTTTGTGTGAAGTATGCATTTAAACTTGTGGGCAAACACAGAATGTGTAACAGTACCCACTGCACCGAGTGTGTGACCGTTCAGTTCAGCAGAAGTTACTCCCATAATTACTGAAACTGACACAGGTTTTCTTTTTTGAATGATTCATTGAACAGACCTAGTGTGCATAAAAGATTTAAAGCACTGTTTTATATATGCTGTATTCATTTATTTGTACTGTTTATTGCATCTCTAATATTGGTCCAGCCATTTGTAATTTGCATGTGTGATCTTATTTTAATAACGAAGACAAAATAAAACAAAAATACAATTATTGTGATATATATATATATCATTATCATGAAATAAAATGACTGTTATCATGAAATAAAGTTTGAGTTAGGGTTATATCACCCACCCCTAACAGCAGCTAAACTCAGACGGTCACTCTTCTTCTGTCCTGAGTTTGGTCATTCATCAGTGACAGCCAGCGGTGGCTCCTGACCATACGTTAAAGTGCAGCAGATTCTGGGTCAGATGATCACCAGCGAAACATTCAGATAACTGAACTCCTGCACAACACTTCTGCCAGAGGTCTAGTGTGCTTGCGTCATTCAGCCTGAGGGTGGCGCTCTAATGCTGACTGGAAGGCTCTACATACATCTCAGAATGCACACATTTATTATATTTATTAGTAGTATTTACAGTCTAGAGTATTTATAGTGTTAGAATACTGAAGTAACCATGAGAGAACCATAATTAGAACTGGGTTATTTAACAATCGACAGACTTTTTCTTTTATATTATTATTATTATTGTTATTGTTATAAAAATAAGCACCACAACAACTGTCCTACAAATGTTATATCTGGCTTGTCAAGT